>NC_059192.1:80498778-80653778 GCF_020615455.1 Coregonus clupeaformis
TTACTGTCAATTTGTCACTTCTCTTCAGACTGCAGCACATTATTCCTGTTCTACTGTGGGATGTGAAGCCTCACTGGGCTCTTTCAACTCACTGCCATTCTATGAATCCCTGCGACGGGTAATAAACACAGGTTATCCAAAGTAATTACCATAAGTAAAACAGGACATTTGTATCATAATAATTGGCATAATCATTGCATAATCCAGAACCAAATCAGCTAAAGCAGTCACAAGAGACTATACATTTCATAATCTGTAAAACATACAGATAACCTTGCTACACTCTCTAAGCTGTCCCAGTTCATTCAAGGAAGTTGTTGATTTCATGGATTATAGATATGGCTTAAAACTCTTCCCTGACATACAGTTGCCCAGTGTTTCCCAAACTTGGTCCTGGAGACCCCAAGGGGTACACGTTTTTGTTTTTTGCCCTAGCACTACACAGCTGATTCAAATAATGAACTCATCATCAAGCTTTGATTATTTGAATCAGCTGTGCTAGGGCAAAAACCAAAATGTGTACCCCTTGGGGTCCCCAGGACCAAGTTTGGGAAACCTTGCAGTAGCCTATCCCACTCACCTCCACTTGAACCTGCTGAGCCTGTATCATCTTATATGACTGACTGTTCAGAGCATCACTGGATTTAAATACACCCTGGATTCTCTGCTTTTCAGGAAGAGGGAAGTGGTGTGATGGAATGTGTATGAGTTAACTTGAACACTGTCAATGCACTTAGCTATACAAAACGTATTGTCAAACGAGCACAGCACCTGCTGAACAATGTAATATTTGTTTTATCATAGATCATGTGTAACAGGGTAGAGGTGCCTGAATTGCAGTAATCATGTGATTTGAACCTGTGAGCTCATTGGTCCATGTGCTCTGATGGTTGCAGGTATAATTCTGGAGAATGCACCTCCACCTGTATGGTGCATTTCCTATAATATTTACACTACCGTTCAAAAGTTTGGGGTCACTTAGAAATGTCCTTGTTTTCTAAAGAAAATCAATTTTTTTGTCTATTAAAATAACATCAAATTGATCAGAAATACAGTGTCGACATTGTTAATGTTGTAAATGGCTATTGTAGCTGGAACGGCTGATTTTTTATGGAATATCTACATAGGCGTACATTGGCCCATTATCAGCAACAATCAGTCCTGTGTTCCAATGGCACATTGTGTTTACTAATCCAAGTTTATCATTTTAAAAGGCTAATTGATCATTAGTAAACCATTTTGCAATTATGTTAGCACAGCTGAAAACTGTTGTGCTGATTAAAGAAGCAATAAACCTGGCCTTCTTGAGACTAGTTGAGTATCTGGAGCATCCGCAATTGTGGGTTCGATTACAGAATCAAAATGGCCAGAAACAAATAACTTTCTTCTGAAACTCGTCAGTCTATTCTTGTTCTGAGACATGAAGGCTATTCCATGCGAGAAATTTGCCAAGAAACTGAAGTTCTCGTACAACGCTGTGTACTACTACCTTCACAGAACAGCGCAAACTGGCTCTAACCAGAATAGAAATAGGAGTGGGAGGCCCTGGTGCACAACTGAGCTAGAGGACAAATACATTATAGTGTCTAGTTTGAGAAACAGACGCCTCACAGGTCCTCAACTGGCAGCTTCATTAAATAGTACACGCAAAACACCAGTCTCAACGTCAACAGTGAAGAGGCGACTCCGGGATGCTGATCTTCTAGGCAGAGTTGCAAAGAAAAAGCCATATCTCAGACTGGCCAATAAAAATAAAATATTAAGATGGGCAAAAGAACACAGACACTGGACAGAGGAAGATTGGAAAAAAGTGTTTTGGACAGACGAATCGAAGTTTGAGGTGTTTGGATCACAAAGAAGAACATTTGTGAGATGCAGACCAAATGAAAAGATGCTGGAGGAGTGCTTGATGCCATCCGTAAAGCATGGTGGAGGCAATGTGATGGTCTGGGGGTGCTTTGGTGGTGGTAAAGTGGGAGATTTGTACAGGGTAAAAGGGATCTTGAAGAAGGAAGGCTATCACTCCATTTTGCAACGCCATGCCATACCCTGTGGACAGCGCTTGATTGGAGCCAATTTCCTCCTACAACAGGACAATGACCCAAAGCACAGCTCCAAACTATGCAATAACTATTTAGGGAAGAAGCGGTCAGCTGGTATTCTGTCTATAATGGAGTGGCCAGCACAGTCACCGGATCTCAACCCTATTGAGCTGTTGTGGGAGCAGCTTGACCGTATGGTACATAAGAAGTGCCCATCAAGCCAATCCAACTTGTGGGAGGTGTTTCAGGAAGCATGGGGGGAAATCTCTTCAGATTACCTCAACAAATTGACAACTAGAATGTCAAAGGTCTGCAAGGCTGTAATTGCTGCAAATTGAGGATTATTTGACGAAAGCAAAGTTTGAAGGACACAATTATTATTTATATTAAAAATAATTATTTCTAACCTTGTCAATGACAACATTTCCTATGCATTTTGCTATATTTCCTATTCAAACTCATTTCATGTATGTTTTCATGGTAAACAAGGACATTTCTAAGTGACCCCAAAACCTTTGAACAGTAGTGTAACTCTTTACATGCTACCTGATTCTGCATAAAAATGTTTTCTCTCTACAACAGTGTATACCTAACTCAGGTGTGAGTGTGGATGTGCCTAGCCTATTACCTCTCTTGAACTCCTCCAGCATTACATCCAGTTTGGTATCGCTGAACACACAGTGCATTGGGTGTTTGTAGAACTGGGTGATGGTCTTCAGCGGGGTGCAGTCATCCGGGTCCACGAACGCCAGGTCTTTGACGAACAGGATATCAACGATGTTGGATCTGTCATTCTCATAGACCGGGATCCGGGTGAACCCGCTCTGCATGACGTCAGACATAGTACAGAAGTCTAGAACAGCATCTGAGGAGAGCATGTAACAGTCCGCCAGCGGAGTGTGAACTTCTTCTACGTTCTTGGTGCGTAACTCCAGAGCGCCCTGGATGATGTTGAGTTCCTCTTTGACCAAATCGTGGTAGGGATCTGTGACGCGCAGCATGGCAACCAGTTTCTCTCTGGTGTAGAAATTACTGATCTCCTGGTGAAGCATGATGTCTAGGAGCTTGGAGACGGGGTAGGAGATGGGGAAGGAGACCAGCATTAGAAGCCGGGTGGCCCAGATGGTTTTGGAGGCGATGGCGAGGCTGTGTCTGGACGCCACAGAGTGAGGCAGGATCTCTCCTATAAAGAATATACCGAAAGTGCAGGTAGCAAGGGAGGTGGGAGTCATCCCTATAATCTGGCACATCCACACTACGAAACAGGTGTTGGTCAGCACGTTGCCCAGCACCACAGTACACAGGATGTAGTTGCCATGTTTACGTACAGATTCGATCTTGTGCGCGTATTTTTGTTCCTTCTCGGTGCCACTGTTTTGGAGGACCCGGAGCTCAACGGGATCCAGGGCGAGCATGCTGATGTTCAGCCCACTGCAGAGCGCAGAGAGACCCAGTAGCAACACTGACACCACCAACTGGAGCCACACGTCCGCTTGCGGGGGTCGCTCCACCACCGCTAGCCAGAAGTCTCTGGTGGTGAAATGTTCCCACTTCACCCCATCAAACGCGCAAATGGAGTAGTATTTGATCCGCTCATCTTTGCGCAGGTCTTTGGCGAGCAGCTCCACTATGGAATCAGAATCAAATAACAAAAAGGTCTTCATCAGACAAGAATAAAAACGCACAATAGCACAAGATAAAAAAATAAAAAACATTTGATGATTCAACAATGATAAAAACATGTAACTATAAACGGACCTAGAACGGAGTTGTGGCTGGATGCAGACCTGAAGGAACCCAGGAGTTCGATGTCAGAACTCCGCGCATGCTCGTCCACGCACGGGTTCCGTTTGGGATGGACCTAAATACAAATTCACATTTTAACACGATATTTAGGCTATTTAATTAAACATATTTCATATATAGCTTTAAGGGTAAATGGTCAATACACTAAATAACTGACCATACTCTCCCCCTCTCCTCTCTCTCCTCCTGGCTCCTCTATGAAGGCGATCCATGGTGCGGCAGCTGCAGCCTCTGGTCTCTCGCTCCCAGAGCGGTTGTGGGCTCTCTGTGTAACCGAGAATGCTGCGTAGTAAACCCGCAGCATGAACCGCGTCCCCTCGGTCGCCTGGAGCAGCCCGTCTTGTACAGACAGCTCCCCGGCTTTAGTGTTCTCTGGGCGGACACCAAGCAATCCCTTCGCTGGGGCTGGGAGAAAGAATACGAGGATGAGAAGGATAGAGAAGTTAAACAACAGTAGGCTGCAGGAATGAAGTGCGGATCGGTGTGTTGAGGATGAAGCTGCCGCAGCATCAGCAGCCATCATGCTGAATGAGCTGCAGAGGGACTTCGGCGATGAGTTGGTCACGTGGTTAGTGTTTTTACGCTGGCTCTTGGAATAGGCATACATCTGGAGAGCCACGCAAAGAGGAGAGAGAAGTGAGAAGGGGCCGAGAGAGAGCGCGGGCATGTGTGCGTCTTAAAAATCACATGCAGCACAATGACGTAATGTCATTTTGCGTGCCACTACCGTCTAAAAATAGAAGGCAGGAAATGCCCTATCATCAGCCACTTCCCTGGGTGATTGTCTGTCGCTCCCTGCAGAGATTACAATCGTAGAAACACGCCAAATAGGCTACTGTTGTCTACAGACAGACGCAATCATGCTGTGTGTGTGTGTGTGTGTTCATTTTGTAGGCCTACACCACAGCTTTGCTCTCGCAGGCTATTTTTTTCACAATCAGCATCATCAGCATCATCACCATCATAGTCATCCTCATCATTGTCACCGTCATAATGATCATCATCATCCTTATAAACAGCAGCATCGTCATCATCACATTGGGTAAAGCTGCAGTCGATTTTTCTAGAACGTGTTATACAGTATTCCACCAGATGGCAGTGCTGACTCCCCTTTCCCATTTCAGCACCAGCTCTGGAGTCAAGTTTTACTAGAGGCTCTTCAACTGAACAAGTTGTTCGTTTACCCTCCTAGTGTGAGTAATTTGATTTAATTTAACATTATATAGTAATTCAACTGATTTAATTAGCACAGTAATAACAGCAGGGTTGCATTTTAAAGCCAATAATAGGTTACTACTACGAGTCAATGTTTAGGGGCTGAGTCAGCAAATGATTTATAATTTGCAAATGATTTATAATAAATAGCCTAACAATTATTCTTTCTAAATGATTTAGAATTTTCAGGGCCCAATCGCATTTAGCCATACGAACAATTAGCCTACAAACGACAATATATTACTTGTATCGTCTAATTCCATTTAAAATATCATGTTTTTACATTTTGGAATCGTAGCCTACATGTTAGTTTAAGCCATAAAACTAGAAATGTAAACTGATGAGACAGTTTAGCAAAGCACACCATTAAATTGGTTTAGTAATCAGATAAATTAAAAGGACACGATAATACACAGGGACTTGGCTGCTCCTTTGTCAAGTGGTAGGCTAACTTCTCTGCCTCTGCAACTTTCACACGTCGTCAATATTCGGAAGAGCGAGCGTGAACCCTGCCTTGTAAACCGTGACCCTTTCATCGCCTGTTTAAAACAGATACAAGCCTGGTTGTGGCGTGTCAATAAATAGCCTTATCCACCCTCCTTCGCCCCGGCTCTCTCTCTCTGAAACCATGCTCCAAATCACATATACTTGCCTGTCAAGGCAATGTTTTTAAAATATTTATTTTATTTTGGAAGTATAATCGAAGTTAGATCCCACTGGGCACAGACGTCAATTCAACGTCTATTCCACGTTGGTTCAACGTAATTTCGTTGATTTAACCAGAAAATAACAAACCATATAGCCACAAAACTGAAAATAAATTGTTTTATTTTAGGATATGTGACTAAATGATATAGGCCTAGTATTATTGATCTTAAAAATTCTGTTCAACTGTTAAAGCTTAATACATTTCAACAAAATATGTTTCCAATGCAATGCATTTGCGCTAGGCAATTATTGCTTCACTAACGAAATTGCTTTTATATTTTCGGCCCTGTCGATTTGTTGCCTTTTCCAAAAGTCAACGTTTTTACCAATAGGCTACAATAGAGCCCTGTTTTATTGCGTTATAGTTCAGGGGCCTCGTGTTATAACTTGGGACAAAGATAGGTTGTGGCTTTGAAAAAGAGCGAGTTTAAATCTGATTATTATCGTAATGGTCCTGAGAAGTTTAAAGCTAACTAATGTGTAGGCTAAATGTAAATCTGGACGGATTGAGATAAAATAGAGAGAGCGATATGTAGGATTTAAACCAGATGTAGGCCTATCTTTAAACGCTATGCCATACAGGGTATATCCACCACCCGTTATGTAAAGCCATGCAACCACATCTAAAGGAATGATAGGAAAAAGCTATTGCTTTGTTTAACTCCGGAGGTAAGGGATGTGTTCGTTGTTCTGCATTAGAGGTAGGCCTATCTGTTGCACGTTTCCCTTTTTTCCCTATTTCCCAAGTAAATTACTATTATTCGTTTATATTACAAAATGATTTGGCTATTAGGCCATTTTTGTTGTTATTATTATTGTCATTATTATTAGTCTATTATAGTATTATTATGGTTGTATTAATTTTTCAAAGTTGATACAATAGGTCTACTTTTTTCTTCCATAAATGGAGTCGAAAAAGTATAGTCATAATATTTAGCATTTAGTTATTATTTTGTCAAAACCTTCCGCAAGTAGTTACTCAGTCAACGATACCTATACACACTTTCGATAGCTTATTCCACGAGGAAAAATAGCTTAAGTTAGTACGATAAAAGGTATTGTAAATGTGTTGAAAGCAGCAAACGATTGTTGGCTAGCCTACATTATTTTCTAAGTCTAAATAAATTTGATAGTCGGCTAATTTTCTTTGCAATGATTAGAAATATGATAAAGTCATGCACAGCTCGAGAAATGCACCCCAATCTGCACTCTGAAGGTGGCGGGTTCACGCACAAAAATATTCTACAAATGTTCTATCCTATGAACACAACTTTTAATGTTCTTGAATTGTGATAATATACAGTATTTGTTTTCAACTCCAATTGTTTGATTGTACATTTTACTAATTTAGCAGACGCTATTATCCAGAGCGATTTACATGAGCAATTTCTCTACCATAAGCTGCCTCCAACGTCGTTTAAGATAATTTGGCAGTACGTCCATCCGGCCTCACAACCGCAGACCATGTGTAACCACGCCAGCCTAGGACCTCCATATCCGGCTTTTTCACCTATTCGGCTCGAGATTCGAACCAGCGACCTTTCAGTTACTGGCCCAATGCTCTTAACCACTAGGCTACCTAGTGTAGCCTATAACACAGTTGTACTAATGTAATGTAAAGTATTTATACTATATTTAATATAGTTGGAATTCGTGGAAATCTTACAGACTGTAGCTTTATTTACCCATATATCTGAGTATCGAGTATCAGAACAATGTTTTTTAACTAAATAAATGCATTCAGTCTCCATATCGTTCAAAGAGTGGGGCACTAAATCACTGTAATTTTCCCTTAATGTTCTATTTAACATTTTGATGACAGTTCATAGGGAAAAAATCTAACCTTTATGGAAATCACATGCTATGTATCCCCTTCAATCACAAACACTTTACACAATATGTCTTCGACATCTCAAAACGGACATCAAAAGACTCAAAATGACGTCTACAGTATATCTACCATAGACATGCAGTAAAAGACCGTAACTTGAAGAGGGGTTTTTGGTCCATTGCCATAGGACCGCTACAGCCGCGGCGGGACATATCAAAGACTCATCTCTTCTCCTGGTGAAGTGAGGGGTCAACCGAAGATCTCACTGCGATATGGAGAGAGTGATATAGGAGTTAGAGAAGGTTGGAGAGATTAATATATAGAGAGGTATACGGTTGGAGAGGGTGAAAAGGAGGCAGACGTTTGCTCCCCGCTGTTAGACGTGCATATTTGGAATAGATGGACAGTGTTCTGCCTTATGACCATGCGGGGTGCGCGTCTGATTCTACCCCACATAGCGATGACAGTTGATAAACCTTTCTCATGAGAGATTAATAACAATAACTGGATCGTTTATGTGCTGTCCATTTCTGCGTCTCCATATTTCCTTTGTTCCTTTCAGCCAGGCCTCCCGCACTTTCCAGAATTAATATCGAGCTTTCCAAGAGTCATTTGAATGGCTAAAGTTGGTGCGTAAAACATGAAGTTGGTTGCAGCGGTCACTAATTCAAATAGATAATAGAACCTCTAAACATTTTCAAACTTGTATTGACTTTGACTGTAACAGGAGGGATTACACAAAGGTTTTAGCATATCTTCCCAATCCCAGTGCATCATGCACTTTCTTCACAGTAGATCCAGGGGAGTATATAGTCAGCGACCTCGTGTAAGGCGGTGTGCTCATGAGGCTGAGACGAGCCAGGTCGAGGTGAGGTGAAGTTGTTGGGATAACCACCATAACGCCGACCCAATCGGTCGGTCAATGCCCTCTCCTAGCCAGTGGGACCACGCTGTGTCTAGGCCCTCTGATCAAATAACATCTGGAGAGAGACTTTATATAAAGCTTTTATAGGTATGTTAAATATGTAGGCTGTAGAGTTCTAAATTAGTAAGTCGCTCTGGATAAGAGCGTCTGCTAAATGACTAAAATGTAACTGTAAATGTAATATGTTTTTGGAAGCGCCTCAAGTAGCCTATACGACTGAGATGGGCTGTGTTTGCCAAAGTTAAGCCTGCAAAACTCGATGAAGTCACTGGTTAAACTGTAGAAAATACATTAGCACAGATCAAACTCTGAGAAAACATTAGCCTTGTGATCGCAGCTGTTCTTAAATAGCCTACTTAAAAAGCCTACTCGTGTGTAAAATATATTTTATAGCATATCCTAACTAGTTATTTACTTGTCTTTTCTTGTAGGCCGACTGATCTAAGACCGTACATCAAGAAATGCCCAGTTCGATAACAGTGTCTAAAAACCGTTCCATTCAAAAGTGTAGAAAGAACATCAATAGGCCTACTCTGATATTTCATTTATTTACTTTGACGTTTACTTGTTTTACTAGGACTAAACGTTTTTGTTTTATGTAGACTTACTACAAATGTTCGTGTAGCTAGTTAGGAGTGTGCGTTTTTTTTGTCTTCTTTGATGGATTGTATTTGGGTTCTTTACTTCCCCAAGGAACGAATATGCGTTTGTTTAAAAATGCATAATTACGTCTGTAAATGCATAATTACGTCTGTACCAAAACCATCTTGGCACTGTGGAGCTGCATCCAACTTTAATGTATAAGAGATTTGTGTTTCACAGATAATTAGCAAATATAAAACGTTCAGCCTTTTAGATGACCATGCAATTGTAATCTAAACTACACAAATCTTCGCTATTTCCGAGATCCCAAATTCGACTAGTTTTTAGCCGAAATATTTCTAGAGTATAATTTTGAATACACGGTTTTCATAACGCTTGTTTTTAATCATTCCATTGGTTACCAGGATTTGTTGGTATTGTTTTGTTCGAGAGTGACAAATACACGAGAGTTTCATACACAATTCATTGCATCAGACAAATTGCTTTTCAGATTTACATGAAAATGTATGTTTTGTGGCAGGCACGAGCGTGCGTAATTATTTTTAGATGGTGCATTGGAGACAACTCGTGAAGAGCGTATATTCTATCTCTTATTACCGTTTGATTCATTTGTCTATGTAAAAGTATAGCCTCTTATTTTTCTAAAGGTTCCCTTTCATAATTTTACAAGTAATAAAAACAAGAAATAGACTGACGTGTTGAGCTCTGCAAAGCGGACTTGTCCTAGCATATTGATAAATAGCTCGCCCTGATCAGTGTTTTCTCTCCTACACCTCAGGGGTTAAGTATGAGCCCTCATACCTCAGAGAAGAACCACCGCTGAGTCCTGAAGAGGGGCGGTGCTGCCTCCTCTCCTCCCCCCGGCTCCTGGCCCTCTATAGCGGGGAGGCTGGCCCGGGGCGTGCGCTCCCCTCTCCAGCTCCCAAAAACACGGAGGGGCGGGGGAGACGGACAGACAGAAAGGAGCAGATCTCTTCGCTCAAAGGAAGAGGGATAGTGCATTCGGACTAGAAGGTATCGCTATAGCTTTTCTCACTTTCCCTCAAACAGCAGAGCACGGTCTTATTTTTATGCGCGGTGTTCCTTCCATCCGTGGTACCAAGCCAGGAAGATGCCCAAACCGAAGACATGCCCCTTCCCAGGCTCCCCTCTGTGGCTGGTATCCGTTGCTCTGATGGTGCGGTCGGTGATATCCTCTTCTTCGACCTACCAGAGACCTGCACCGGGCGGCGGGGGGAAGAGAACGGGGTTCATGGAGAGGACGCTCATTTTGCTAGATGTCAACACCCGCAGTCCGGTTCAAGTTCTAAATGACAACTTCCTCTCTTTACAGTTGGATCCGTCGATTATAAAGGACGGGTGGCTGGACTTTCTGAGGTAGATTTCCTTCCCACTCTGTCTGCTTTATCGACTTCATATTCGTCGTTATTCTCATGTTTGGATCAAATGCATTGTTTTTGGTTTGTAGGTCTCCGTTGAGTATGATCGGATTTAGTTATCTAGACGAATGTTCTTTAACAATATTATGATATCAGGGAATCGTTAAACCATTTCATATAGTCGGTTGATGCCGATTTGTGCCTCTGGCCGTTGTTTAGGTGACATTAGATATGGGGTAGGCTAGCCTATATGGAGTGGCCTAAAGATTGTAGTGTCGGTCTAACTTCATAATTATGTCGTCGAGCTTTAACAATTGGTGTGTATACCAGTAGACTATTTTCTAATTAAGCAATAAGGCACGAGGGGGTGTGGTATTTGGCCAATATACCAAGGCTAAGGGCTGTTCTTATGTAGGATGCAACGCAGAGTTCCTGGATACAGCCCTTAGCCATGGTATGTTGGCCATATACCACAAACTCCCGAGGTGCCTTATTGCTATTATAAACTGGTTACCAACTTAATTAGAGCAGTAACAATACATGTTTTGTCATACACATGGTATATGGTCTGATATACCATGGCTGTCTGCCAATCAGCATTCATGGCTCGAACCACCCAGTTTATAATTTCAGTTGATACACCTTTTGACCCATCATTCTCGTGTTGCATGCATGCATCAGCGTACACAGTATGTAGCCTAATTTATAAACATCTCTTTAACATAGTGGTGTTAATAATAGGCCTACATATATAATACCACTGTCTTAGTGTCAATGTTTCTGTGTTCTACACAATGTTAATACTGAGAGAGAGAGGAACGAGAATGAGAGGCAAAGAGCTGATGTGAGCTCATAATATATAGTTAATGTTGCATGTTGGGTATGGAAGGGACTAGTTTACATTGGTAGAAGTAGGCCTACATGGAGCACATGAGGCTCGCCGAAGAATTTCCGTAAACAGAGGTTTCTTATTTCCAATGAAACGTCCACTGTTATTGTTTGGGAGGAGAGAAAGGAGTCATGGCATTTTACAAGTGCAATGGAGTATCAGCGTTTACTACTCGATATCGACATGTTTGTAATAATGAAAAACAGTCTGAATGGCTTCTCAGATATTATAGTATCACCGCATGTGGCGCCCTGGAAGTAAACTTTTACCAGTCATTGGAGAAGTTTGTGGTCAGGATTTATGGATACTAATCATCACAATAATATAATAATATACTTAATGTTCATAATATTCATAATAACAATAATGCACTATGTGATCAATCAATTAACCTTTTAACAATACATACACATTTTTTGCTTTACTTTGGTTCATACTTTTCAACAATTTCCTATATGTCTGTAGGCTATTCACTGACAATTTCAAGGCTAATTTTCTACAATGTTTTCCCCATATTTATTTTCTTTAAATTTAGTGGTCAAGTTCATATAAAGCGTTATTTGACTAAACATTGAAACCATGCCTACTGATCGCCAGATCTGATAACCCAGCGCTCAAGCACACTGAGGCCATACTATAGCATAAATTCGTTTTTTTGGTAGGTCGGTGGATTTGAGCGACATAAATAGGCAATTATTATAATACAAAGTTAGGCGATTTAACTTCTACAATAGTCTATAATTGTCATAAAAATGGCACTTTATTCAAGTCTGCATGAATCGGCTAAAATGATCACAACATGGAATGTGTCTGACTATATTCTGCCTTGAACATAACATTAAAGCTACAGTACAATTTCCAGTCATTTCAATTAATGGGAAATATTCCCTTAATTTTAAAGAATGTGACTTATAAATAGGCCTACTACAAAACTGTTCTTTTTGCTCCATATTTTTGGTCAAATGAGACTTTGTAAACAAATAATGACTAGATTCAAATCAAAGTTTAAAAAGTAGGCTAATGTTGCTCTCATGGAATGCCATTCCTTGACTACTACAGAAAGCATGTGCTATTGGCATATGATGTATTAGTTTGCTCCATTGTTTTGTTGGTGGTCCACTCTTGATGATATGCACAAATTACAGTGTGGCTTTGGTCGAAAAGTATAATATTTCTGTTGTTTATTCTGTGTCCAGTCTGGTAACACAACAGTAGAGTGGAATACTTAACCGCAAAATATTTTTCTAATCCAGAGCTGTGGGACATATTATTGCTAGCTGGCTAACAGCGGCACTGAGAGGGTCATAAAAGGCCTGTTGTAATGGAAAAGCTGTCATGTCCTGTAAGACCATTATGTAAATACTAGTAGGGTTCACTAGCCTTTCTCTCCAGTGAAACCAATAGGTGAGAGGGATAGTCATACGTGTTTTGAAAGCCCAGTCTGCAAAGCTTTGACAGTAATCTGCTAATACTGTAGTGTAGAACATGGTTTTATTATTCTGGGCACACTAGTGTCACCATCATAAAATGTTGCCTTGTGACATCTAAAAACACTAAAACCTACTCTCTGTATGAATGAAATTGGCTGCATGTATAGTTTTCTTTTGCTGAATCTGAATGCACAGGGCTATCAAGAAATATCACATGTGAATAATGCTGTCATTGTTTTATTACTTGAGTTTTATTTTTTTTGTCTTGTGAAAGTGGTGCTCAGCCTCTGTTGAGTAGCTTATGTCACTAGTGCTGGAAATTGCAATATACCCACTACAGGAATTATTTTCAAAATAACACCAGTGTCAATCATTTCTTCTCAGAGTTGTGTATATACATACATAATCTGAAATCAATGATAATCATGTTGGGTTTTTCATGCAGCTTGTTTTGACACAGAGCCTTTCAAACTGTAAAATATTGTTTAATCAACAGTTCAGATGTATTTGTGCACCATATTCTTATCAGATCTCTGTCTCCCTGTGTAGTTCCAAGCGTTTGGTAACCCTAGCCCGAGGTCTGTCCCCAGCCTATCTGAGGTTTGGAGGAAAGAGAACTGACTTCCTCCAGTTCCACAACTTGAAGAACCTTGCCAAGTTCAGAGGCCCTGGCCCAGATTACTACCTAAAAAACTATGAAGATGGTGAGTTAGACATTATGGATTTGATTATTAATTTACACAAATGTTAAACACAGATTTTGTATCTTTATTTCTTGTGTTGTTTTCCCAATTTGATTATAAAATGTATTGAGATGTTTAAATGTACTTTAGGTACAGTTGAAATCATCAATGTCCATGTTAATCGGTAGGCCTATATTCTTATTTTGTAGCATTCAATTGAAATTCAAACAAGCTTTATTAGCATGAAAGGAACAATCCAATGTTGCCAGAAGTGGTAGGCAATTAAACTGCATGACCCGTTCTTGGTCTCTGTGTCCACGCTCAGACATAGTGCGTAGTGACATTGCCCTGGACAAGCAGAGGGGCTGTAAGCTGGCCAACCACCCTGACATGATGCTGGAGCTGCAGAGAGAGAAGGCAGCTCAGATGCAGCTCGTCCTCCTCAAAGAGCAGCTCTCCAACATCTACAGCAACATCACAATAACAGGTAGGAGATCACACACACACACAAAAAACTCTCTGTTTGGTGGGTTACTCAATCTTGCCAGAGCACGGCGATGTAAATCATCACCCCTCAGATTTACTAATGTAATTTGTAGAGTAGGAATGGAGGGATGGAAGGATGGAGGGAGGAATGTAGAGGAAGCAAGGAGGCAGAGAGTGCTGGCATTTCTGAATGTAAGGTTAAACGGAACCTGACTGTGAAGGGGCAGCTGGACTGTGTGTGTATGTTTGTGTGTGCGTGTATGTGTGCATGCGTGACTTGCTGAGTCCCAGTGACTATCCCTGGCTTCCCAGGGTGGTAACTGGGAACCGTAAGGGTTTGGCTAGCAGTAGGCTGTGTCTGGATGTCTTTATGTTACAGTATTTTGCTTGGTATTTATTAGAAATGATGTGGCAGCAATTAATACTTTGTAGTAGTTAAATACCAGTTGTGGTACCAAATGGCATGTAATGATATGATGTAATGATAATGTAATGATGGTTAATTTAAAACATATAGATGCTGTAGTATTAATTTGGTCATTGTTCTGTAATTACAATTTTACTGCTATAATTTCCAGCAAAATACAGAGTAAACAGCAGTCTATCAAAACAAAGCGTAACCCCAGAGTTTCTAACTTTTAAAATGTGTGGATCATATCAACTTACAAAGTTGAAGAGAGGAGAGATGAGGATGAAGTTTCAGTCATCGGAGCTACAATGGCAACTACAGCTGCTTGTGATTTATTTGAAGAACAAAATGACTGTGTTTGTGTGTGTGTTTGTGTGTGGTATTGTGTGTGTGTGTGTGTTTGTGTGTGTGTGTGTGTGTGTGTTTGTGTGTGTGTGTGTGTGTGTGTGTGTGTGTGTGTGTGTGTGTGTGTGTGTGTGTGTGTGTGTGTGTGTGTGTGTAAAACCACCCATGTTAGAAATGCCTGCCCTAGATCTGTCTTGAGCAACACACACTGCAACTAAGGAGATATTCATATGAAGAAATAACAGGAACATTTAGGGATTATTCCCCAAATATTTATCCCTACAGAACTGATGCCATGACAGATCATTCCACCATCTTCACTCAAGACTTCAGTGATTTAATGTGTATCTAATATATCTTCATATTATCCCAAGTGAATCTGCTAGAATTTAATTGTCTTTTGTCTAATACATTGTTCATAAATGCACAGTAGAGTGGTTTTGCATTATTCCGTTTTTAATGTACTGTAGTATATAAGGTATTTCCAGACACATTTGTACATTGATAGATTTTAATTGATGAGGTTACTGTGTGTGTGTGCGTGTGTGTGCGTGTGTGTGTGTGTGTGTGTGTGTGTGTGTGTGTGTGTGAACTGTATGTAAGTCTGTGTATCATCAGCTGTGTGATTTCAATGGGCCTCAAGTGCACTAGTCAAAACATGGCCTGACTGCTCCTATCTTCTATCACTGAAGAGACACATGGAGGAGAACCATTTGTTCATGTTTAGGTGTAGAGGAGTTTCAGTTCACAAGTTCAGGAGTCACACTGTGTATCACCCTGTACTTTCTCTGTTGTGGACTATCAATATATTCTGGTCCACGTCCACCTCAAGGGTTCTTCTTCCTTGCTTCGATGTTGTCTTTAATGTTTTTCACTGTCACCCTACACTTGGTCTGGGGAGGGATTAGGTCCCAGAGTTTTCTTAAAGGCCCAGTGCAGTCAAAAACGTGATTTTCCTTTGTTTAAATATATTTCCACACTATAAGGTTGGAATAATACTGTGAAATTGGGAAATTATGATAATGCCCTTTTAGTGTAAGAGTTGTTTGAAAAGACTGCCTGAAATTTCAGCCTGTTTTGGTGGGATGGAGTTTTGGCCTGCCTGGTGACGTCACCAGGTGGTAAATTAGTTAATAGACCAATAAGAAAGAGAGATCAAAATCTCTCTGCCAATAACAGCTACTGAGACCACTCACAGACAGTCCTAGCAACATTCTTGCTTGAGAAATGGGTCTTTGCTGAGAAGCAATTTTTGTGTATTTTTGACCATTATAATTGAAAACAATCACAGTAAGGTACTTAATTGTTACCCAGAAATGATTTGATATTGAGACAGGTAAGGACATAGAGATCCTATAATTTATAGTAATTTATAGTAAATTATAGTGACATTTATAGGATAATGATTGAATAGGACTCTATGAAGTGTTCCATCTTTGTAATTGCTCATTAAGAGAGTGAATTCAGCAATTCCCTTTTCTTTACACAGTACATTAGGAAAGGAGTATTTTTACTAGACAGACTGTCTTCCCATAAAATAATTCAGGAGACACATTTACTCCCTGTCTCTCTCCCTCTACATTCTGATGTGTGTGTGTGTGTGTGTGCGTGTGCTGTTATTGAGAAGGTGCCATGGCTGTGTTATCTATTTCAGTCTTAGGGGAGTAGAGGAGAAGCCAAGCAGAAGGACTTTATTTGCTCTAAGCTTATTTACCGTTCAGGGTTCGCTCACAAACTTGCATTTTTCATGAGCAGCTCACAAACCTGCTTGTGCCCCAGGACCAGTGGAAGAAAAATATTCCCATAACATCAAAGATCCGCCACCATATTTTACAGTAGGGATGAGGTATTTTCTACATATGCATCGTTCTTTCGAAGGCCAAATCCACCGCTGGTGTGCTTGGCCAAAGACTTCTATTTTTGTGTCAGATGACAATAGCGCTGGTTCCAATCCAAGTGCCAATGCCATTTAGCAAACTCCAGGTGGCGCTATGGTCAGACGACATGAAATTATAGCTCTTTGGCCACGCACACCAATGGTGGATTTGGCCATGGAAAGAACAATGCATATGCCGAAAATACCTCATCCCTACTGTAAAATATAATGGTGGATCTTTGATGTTATGGGGCTATTTTGTTATGGGGTCCTGGGACCATTGTTAAAGTCAACAGCATCATGAACTTGACCAAGTACCAGGACATTTAAGCCAAAAACCTGGATGCCTCTGCCAGGAGGCTGAAACTTGGCCGCAAGTGAATCTTCCAGAAAGACAATAAACCCAATCACACATAAAAATCCACAAATAAATATTTAATTGACCACAAAATCAACATTTTGCAATGGCTATCTCAGTCTCCGGACTTGAACCCCATTGAAAACCTGTGGTTTGAATTGAAGAGGGCAGTCCATAAGCACAGATGAGGGTCTGGAAAGATTCTTTATAGAGGCATGGTCTAATCCCTCCCAATGTGTTCTCCAATCTCATAAAACATTTTAGAAAAAGGCTCAGTGTCGTTATCCTCGCAAGGGGAGGGTGCTGGAGTAATGAAAACAGGTGATCTAATCATTTTGACCCCTATCTTTTTTTAGATTTAAAAAAAATTACTTATAAACTAAATCTATTTCTCTGAGCAATTGTATTAGTATAAAATAATATTTATATTTTCATTTTTTAAAGCATATATTATAGCTCAGTATTTGTTTTATTTATTTTTACAGGTTTTTCTGCTCATCTTTATTAAGGGATCCAATAATTCCAGACCCCACTATATATCTATGTGAAATAAGTCATCCTCTTCTGTCTAGCCTGTGTGTGCTGAGATGTGGCTTACATGAAGATTTCTGAAGAATGCTGTTTAAAGGTCAAGTGCAGTCAAAAACGTATTTTTCCTGTGTTTATACATTTCCACACTATGAGGTTGGAATAATACTGTGAAATTGCGTAAATTATCATAATACCCTTTTAATGTAAGAGCTGTTTGAAAAGACCGCCTGAAATTTCAACCTGTTTTGGTAGGATGGAGTTTTGGCCTTCCAAACCTCTCTGCCAATAACAACTCGTTTTCAGTTTTCCCCTCCCCACTCAGACCCCTCCCAGTCAGTCCTAGCAAAGTTCTTGCTTGAGAAATTGCTCTTGCTAAGAAGCTATTTTTATTCATTTTTTACCATTTTAATTGAAAACAATAACAGTAAGGTAGTTAATTGTTTCACAGAAATGATTTGATATTGAGATAAAAACGGCTGCATTGGTCCTTTAAGTGAGGCCTGTAGTGGTCCAAGTCAATTACTGTATATATGAATGGACAAAGCCATCGATCACGTGACACCATTCATGCCTATGTGAAGACTCGATAGGGCATTTGAAGCCCCCTAGTCGATTGACGCACCATTAACTCCCCATCAAAATCCGTCAGTTTAAGCTAGAGATATCTGTTTTTTTGCATTGGATGCGTCACCGCAGTCACCTATGTCGTACTTCCGCATCTGCGGTGAAAGGTGGCAGATGTGAACCATGAGACATTCCAAAAATCGGTCTTCTCACAAAAACATCTGAACGGTTTGACCTCTCTATGGAAAGGGGAGATTCTCTCGAACACGATGGTGCTCTCCAGTTTGCTCTACGACCCCCACAAGTGTCAGGGGACCCGTCGTGAAGGTAACCAGTACTGTTTAAAAAAAATATAATGGAAGTATGAAGGTAGCTTCGTGTAGTTTCGTGCCTACCCAAAAAAAGGGGTTAAATACAGTGGGGAAAAAAAGTATTTAGTCAGCCACCAATTGTGCAAGTTCTCCCACTTAAAAAGATGAGAGAGGCCTGTAATTTTCATCATAGGTACACGTCAACTATGACAGACAAAATGAGAGAAAAAAATTCCAGAAAATCACATTGTAGGATTTTCAATGAATTTATTTGCAAATTATGGTGGAAAATAATTATTCGGTCAATAACAAAAGTTTCTCAATACTTTGTTATATACCCTTTGTTGGCAATGACACAGGTCAAACGTTTTCTGTAAGTCTTCACAAGGTTTTCACACACTGTTGCTGGTATTTTGGCCCATTCCTCCATGCAGATCTCCTCTAGAGCAGTGATGTTTTGGGGCTGTCGCTGGGCAACACGGACTTTCAACTCCCTCCAAAGATTTTCTATGGGGTTGAGATCTGGAGACTGTTTAGGCCACTCCAGGACCTTGAAATGCTTCTTACGAAGCCACTCCTTCGTTGCCCGGGCGGTGTGTTTGGGATCATTGTCATGCTGAAAGACCCAGCCACGTTTCATCTTCAATGCCCTTGCTGATGGAAGGAGGTTTTCACTCAAAATCTCACGATACATGGCCCCATTCATTCTTTCCTTTACACGGATCAGTCGTCCTGGTCCCTTTGCAGAAAAACAGCCCCAAAGCATGATGTTTCCACCCCCATGCTTCACAGTAGGTATGGTGTTCTTTGGATGCAACTCAGCATTCTTTGTCCTCCAAACACGACGAGTTGAGTTTTTACCAAAAAGTTATATTTTCGTTTCATCTGACATTCTCCCAATCCTTTTCTGGATCATCCAAATGCACTCTAGCAAACTTCAGACGGGCCTGGACATGTACTGGCTTAAGCAGGGGGACACGTCTGGCACTGCAGGATTTGAGTCCCTGGCGGCGTAGTGTGTTACTGATGGTAGGCTTTGTTACTTTGGTCCCAGCTCTCTGCAGGTCATTCACTAGGTCCCCCCGTGTGGTTCTGGGATTTTTTCTCACCGATCTTGTGATCATTTTGACCCCACGGGGTGAGATCTTGCGTGGAGCCCCAGATCGAGGGAGATTATCAGTGGTCTTGTATGTCTTCCATTTCCTAATAATTGCTCCCACAGTTGATTTCTTCAAACCAAGCTGCTTACCTATTGCAGATTCAGTCTTCCCAGCCTGGTGCAGGTCTAGAATATTGTTTCTGGTGTCCTTTGACAGCTCTTTGGTCTTAGCCATAGTGGAGTTTGGAGTGTGACTGTTTGAGGTTGTGGACAGGTGTCTTTTATACTGATAACAAGTTCAAACAGGTGCCATTAATACAGGTAACGAGTGGAGGACAGAGGAGCCTCTTAAAGAAGAAGTTACAGGTCTGTGAGAGCCAGAAATCTTGCTTGTTTGTAGGTGACCAAATACTTTTTTTCCACCATAATTTGCAAATAAATTCATAAAAAATCCTACAATGTGATTTTCTGGAAATTTTTTCCTCAATTTGTCTGTCATAGTTGACGTGTACCTATGATGAAAATTACAGGCCTCTCTCATCTTTTTAAGTGGGAGAACTTGCACAATTGGTGGCTGACTAAATACTTTTTTCCCCCACTGTATGTGTAAAAAAAAATAAAAAATACTAAAAGATAAAAATAAATAAATATATATATATTTCCTGACCTTTCTTATATCTCCTAGATATAGGACAGACACTTCAAAACCTTGTTTCACTATTTTCTGCCATTTATTAATGTGTTATTCAATCCAGTTCTCTGTGCTATAGTAGTAAAGGCCAAATTCAATATTTTATCAAATCATTGTTTTATATATATATTTTTATACTTAAAGTGGTCCTAAAATTCACAATCAAATAGCTAAATGATCCATAGTATGACCATCTTAAAACAATTCCGTATGTCAGCTTAGAAACCTCATGGTTACCCTGTCAATGTAGTGTTTTATTGGGGAGGGTAACAGGGGAGGTGTTTAAACAAGGTCTGGTAACAATCAGCCTAACCCTTAAGTGTGTGTGTGTGTGTGTGTGTGTGTGTGTGTGTGTGTGTGTGTGTGTGTGTGTGTGTGTGTGTGTGTGTGTGTGTGTGTGTGTAGGAAGGTGGCGGACATAAAGTCCCTTTAACAGCCCCTCCATCCTTTTCCACTCTACAGTCTGACCTCTTACCTAGGCTTGTTAGAGCTATCAGTAATGGCACCACACACACACACACACACACACACACACACACACACACACACACACACACACACACACACACACACACACACACACACACACACACATACACACACACATACACACACACATACACACACACACACACACACACACACACACACACACACACACACACACACACACACACACACACACACACACACACACACACACACACACACACACACAGCCCCCCTGCGCTGTGAAAACATACCAGCTCAGACAAGATGAGGTCAAGGTCACCCCTCATCTCCCCCTTACTCCCCCCTGGTCTGCCCCTTAGTTTCCCCTGGCAGTAAACCCAGACCTAACTGCCTCAGACAGAACAGACCCTCTCACCTCACCCCTAACCTCCTGTCTCATCCTTCCCCCTTGAAGCTCACCCCCCTACTCTCAGCCACTTTCATGTCCCAGCTTTCTTTCCATTTTTATCTCTACCTCTGTTAGTCTCAGTCCTTCACTCATCTCTCTCGCTCTCTCGCTCTCTCTCTGCAGCACTACCACTACACCAGATTATATGTGTGGCACTATATGTTTACAGCAGCAGTGGTATATGTGTTGTAAAGTATATGTGAGGTAGCCAGTAAAATAAATAAAACATGTTTTGCCACGTACACCGGAGAGGTGCAGTGAAATGTGTTGTTTTACAGGGTCAGCCATAGTAGTACAACGCCCCTGGAGCAAATGTGGGTTAAGTGCCTTGCTCAAGGGCAAATCGACAGATTTCTCACCTTGTTGACTCAGGTATTTGAACCAGTGACCTTTCGCTTACTTGCCTAAAACTCTAACCACTAGGCTACCTGTCACCCAAAAGACAACCCTGACCCTGCATGCATAACATCACCTCAGTGGCTGACGACATGACTCTCCCTCCCATGTTTAATGACCCTCCGTTCCATTCTGTCTAAACCACAGTGTGTGTGCCTGCGTGCGACGTGTTTGTGGCTTTGTAACTGAGGTTGGCTGCAACTCTTCCATTGGCTGTCATCAAATGAACCTTCTCTAAGACCTTTCTCTCCAGTTGGGAGACATGAAATGGAGTATCTAGACCCCTCAAACTCAACTATGGACCTCAAAGCCAGTTCCACTGCATCTTTTCATTGTTCCCCTCTAATCAGGGACTGATTTAGACCAGGGAAACCAGGTGTGTGCAATTCATTATCAGGTAGAACAGAAAACCAGCAGGCTCCGGACCTCGTACGGTCAGAGTTGAATACCCCTGATCTAGACCCTCATGGGATACACTTATCATCTACTCACTGAATTTCACTTATTTTGCCCTCTGTCGTTTCTCTTTTCTCTGCTTTGTCTTTATTTTCCCTCTCTTCCTCCCTCTATTGAATCCTGTTCATCCTCCCCTGTTCATTTCACCTCCTTGGCTTGTTTACTTGTTACTGGCCTCTGATGATGCTTGGAATTCTCTAGTAATAGTATGTTATATGATTTAACTGTACCTTTACTTTAGCTTGGTATAGGATTTTTATGCAGAATTTAGTGCTAAGTATTTCCTGTCATGTCCCCCCCCCCCCCCCTTCTCTCTCTCCAACTCTCTCTCTCCCTCTCTGTGAGGACAAATAGCAGGACGATTGGGGGTGTGCTCCTTTGCTGCCCCAACTTAACTTACACAGCCCCTTTCCCACCTCTCGCCCCCTGTTGACAGCAGTAACTACTTGACTTTTCTTCAGCTACTTTGAGCTCCTTCACACTCGTTAAGGACACCTTAGAGGAACATTTTGTGAAAATCACAGTTGACATTCCTCAGCCTAAATTCCACCCTGCTAATCCAACTGCGTGTGTGTGTGTGTGTGTGTGTGTGTATTTGCTGCAGCAAGTGACTGGAATGATCTGCAAAAAACGTTGAAACATGAGAAATGTTTATCTCTTTGTACCTTTAAGAACTCAATCACGGACATTTTCTCTGACACCTGTACTTGTTACCCTATCTAATCATGTCATTCATGATTCTCACTAACATTAACTTGTTACTCTGCCGAATCACGTCATTCATGGACAAATTCACAGACAATAACCTGTTATTCAAAAAAATAACATGTCGATTATGGACATTGCCATGGACGCTTTACATTTTCCTTAAAGACACTGTACCTCTACTATCTACAGTGGGGGAAACAGTATTTAGTCAGCCACCAATTGTGCAAGTTCTCCCACTTAAAAAGATGAGACAGGCCTGTAATTTTCATCATAGGTACACGTCAACTATGACAGACAAATTGAGAATTTTTTTCTCCAGAAAATCACATTGTAGGATTTTTAATGAATTTATTTGCAAATTATGGTGGAAAATAAGTATTTGGTCACCTATAAACAAGCAAGATGTCTGGCTCTCACAGACCTGTAACTTCTTCTTTAAGAGGCTCCTCTGTCCTCCACTCGTTACCTGTATTAATGGCACCTGATTGAACTTGTTATCAGTATAAAAGACACCTGTCCACAACCTCAAACAGTCACACTCCAAACTCCACTATGGCCAAGACCAAAGAGCTGTCAAAGGACACCAGAAACACAATTTTAGACCTGCACCAGGCTGGGAAGACTGAATCTGCAATAGGTAAGCAGCTTGGTTTGAAGAAATCAACTGTGGGAGCAATTATTAGGAAATGGAAGACATACAAGACCACTGATAATCTCCCTCGATCTGGGGCTCCACGCAAGATCTCACCCCGTGGGGTCAAAATGATCACAAGAACGGTGAGCAAAAATCCCAGAACCACACGGGGGGATCAAGTGAATGACCTGCAGAGAGCTGGGACCAAAGTAACAAAGCCTACCATCAGTAAAACACTACGCCGCCAGGGAATCAAATCCTGCAGTGCCAGACGTGTCTCCCTGCTTAAGCCAGTACATGTCCAGGCCCATCTGAAGTTTGCTAGAGTGCATTTGGATGATCCAGAAGAGGATTGGGAGAATGTCATATGGTCAGATGAAACCAAAATAGAACTTTTTGGTAAAAACTCAACTCGTCGTGTTTGGAGGACAAAGAATGCTGAGTTGCATCCAAAGAACACCATACCTACTGTGAAGCATGGGGGTGGAAACATCATGCTTTGGGGCTGTTTTTCTGCAAAGGGACCAGGACGACTGATCCGTGTAAAGGAAAGAATGAATGGGGCCATGTATCGTGAGATTTTGAGTGAAAACCTCCTTCCATCAGCAAGGGCATTGAAGATGAAACGTGGCTGGGTCTTTCAGCATGACAATGATCCCAAACACACCGCCTGGGCAACGAAGGAGTGGCTTCGTAAGAAGCATTTCAAAGTCCTGTAGTGGCCTAGCCAGTCTCCAGATCTCAACCCCATAGAACATCTTTGGAGGGAGTTGAAAGTCCGTGTTGCCCAGTGACAGCCCCAAAACATCACTGCTCTAGAGGAGATCTGCATGGAGGAATGGGCCAAAATACCAGCAACAGTGTGTGAAAACCTTGTGAAGACTTACAGAAAACGTTTGACCTGTGTCATTGCCAACAAAGGGTCTATAACAAAGTATTGAGAAACGTTTGTTATTGACCAAATACTTATTTTCCACCATAATTTGCAAATAAATTCATAAAAAATCCTACAATGTGATTTTCTGGATTTTCTTTTCTCATTTTGTCTGTCATAGTTGACGTGTACCTATGATGAAAATTACAGGCCTCTCTCATCTTTTTAAGTGGGAGAACTTGCACAATTGGTGGCTGACTAAATACTTTTTTTTCCCCACTGTATGCTGACTTTCTTTACTAAATGTTGTGTTTTTGCCATGTGTTTTTGCCCCGCTGTGTTGTTGTGATAGCTGTTCTCCTTGTGCTCTAACTGTTCTGTATTGACTTCTGTGTTTGTCACGTCACTGTCCTTCTATGTTATTATGTCTGTTTTGTTCTGTGATTTCAATGTTGTTGTTTTTGATTTGATTTATTGCACCGCACTTCCTAGTCTTCGCTGGCCAGGCCGTCATTGTAAATAAGAATGTGTTGTTAATTGACTCGCCTGGATAAATAAAGGTTACATTTAAAAAATACATTTGAACAAGTGTGTGTGTGTGCATGCACTGTAATAAATGTATGTAAATTTACACAGCAGAAATCTTACATTTAGCTATTGGAATTCTATATTACAGTACAGTATTGTAAAGAGCAATGCATTATGGGAGTTCAGTGCACTGTTAGCAATTCCTGTAATTTTACAATACGATTTTACAATAAAGTGCTGTATTACTGTTTTGCTGTATATTTACTTGTTGAGTTGCCACGTCCTTTTGGTCTGTTTTGCCCTGTAGTCACTGCCAATTTGGAAGCCTTTGTTTAGGCCTCTATGTGTGCAAGTGATACAAAACACCAAATATTCATCAATATGCTGTAATATAAAATTACCTAGTAGCAAACCGTCTTGCACCAATCCCATGTAATTACATTAAAATACTGTGAAATACAAACCCCATCTCCCCTCAATGATTCATTCATTCATTACAATTACAGTAGCATTAACTTTTTTACAGTCCTGTAATTATAAATAAATTAACTGGCGTCTGTGCTGCCAGTAATTTACTGTACAAATTACAGGAATTCCTTTACAGTGAGTCCGCACTTGCTTTCTCTCCAGATGCTCCCTTAGTTTATCCTTTACTCTTTGGGTGCAGCGACCTTTTGCCATGCTCAGTGTTGTCCTAGCTGTCTATACTTTGACGGCACTTAGTAACATGCAGTCAAAATATAGACAGCTAGGAGACTGACTAACTATGTTTAGTTGACACCTTGGGTTACAGGATGCTTAAACCTGTGACGCTGAAGCAGCTTAAGTTCCAAGGCTGTGTCCGCTTCCATGTCTTAGGGTTGAGTAAGGTCAATATTGGTGTAAAAGCATAATGGTGGGATGGTGTTTCTAAAGTCTTGTTTCTGTAGGGAAAGAGAGATATTTTTGCGAATCGACGTGTGTATTTTATGGACAGCTTCCCATCATATACTGCAGAGGTGAGGGATGGATATGGTCGAACATACAAGCGTGAGTGAAAAGCAAACATACCGGTGTGTGTGTGTGTGTGTGTATGACAGATGTTAGTACCTGTCTTGTACGCTATATACAGTGCATTCGGGAAGTATTCAGCCCCCTTAACTTTTTCCACATTCTGTTACTTTACAGCCTTATCCCAAAATTGATTAACTGATTTTTTTCCCTCATCAATCTACACACAATACCCCATAATGACAAAGCGAAAACAGGTTTTTAGAAATGTTTGCAAGTAGAATAAAAATAAAAAACAGAAATACCTTATTTACATAAGTATTCAGACCCTTTGCTATGAGACTCAAAATTGAGCTCAGGTGCATCCTGTTTCCATTGATCAACCTTGAGATGTTTCTACAACTTGATTGGAGTCCACGTGTGGTAAATTCAATTGATTGGACATGATTTGGAAAGGCACACACCTGTCTATATAAGGTCCCACAGTTGACAGTGCATGTCAGAGCAAAAACCAAGCCATGAGGTCGAAGGAATTGTCCATAGAGCTCAGAGACAGGATTGTGTCGAGGCACAGATCTGGGGAAGGATACCAACACATTTCTGCAGCATTGAAGGTCCCCAAGAACACAGTGACCTCCATCATTCTTAAATGGAAGATGTTTGGAACCACCAAGACTCTTCCTAGAGCTGGCCGCCCGGCCAAACTGAGCAATCGGGGAGAAGGGCCTTGGTCAGGGAGGAGACCAAGAACCTGATGATCACTCTGACTGAGCTCCAGAGTTCCTCTGTGGAGAACCTTCCAGAAGGACAACCATCTCTGCAGCACTCCACCAATCAGGCATTTATGGTAGAGTGGCCAGACGGAAGCCACTCCTCAGTAAAAGGCACATGACAGCCCGCTTAGAGTTTGCCAAAAGCCACCTAAAGGACTGTCAGACCATGAGAAACAAGATTCTCTGGTCTGATGAAACCAAGACTGATCTCTTTGGCCTGAATGCCAAGTGTCACGTCTGGAGGAAACCTGGCACCATCCCTACGGTGAAGCATGGTGGTGGCAGCTTCATGCTGTGGGGATGTTTTTCAGCAGCAAGGACTAGGAGACTAGTCAGGATTGAGGGAAAGGTGAACAGAGCAAAGTACAGAAAGATCCTTGATGAAAACCTGCTCCAGAGCGCTCAGGACCTCAGACTGGGATGAAGGTTCACCTTCCAACAGGACAACTATCCTAAACACACAGCCAAGACAACACAGGAGTGGCTTCGGGACAAGTCTCTGAATGTCCTTGAGTGGCCCAGCCAGAGCCCGGACTTGAACCCGATCTAACATCTCTGGAGAGACCTGAAAATAGCTGTGCAGATACGCTCCCCATCCAGCCTGACAGAGCTTGAGAGGATCTGCAGAGAAGAATGGGAGAAACTCATTTTTTTTTTTTTTACATTTGCAAAAATGTACAGTGAGGGAAAAAAGTATTTGATCCTCTGCTGATTTTGTACGTTTGCCCACTGACAAAGAAATGATCAGTCTATAATTTTAATGGTAGGTTTATTTGAACAATGAGAGACAGAATAACAACAACAAAATCCAGAAAAACGCATGTCAAAAATGTTATAAATTGATTTGCATTTTAATGAGGGAAATAAGTATTTGACCCCTCTGCAAAACATGACTTAGTACTTGGTGGCAAAACCCTTGTTGGCAATCACAGAGGTCAGACGTTTCTTGTAGTTGGCCACCAGGTTTGCACACATCTCAGGAGGGATTTTGTCCCACTCCTCTTTGCAGATCTTCTCCAAGTCATTAAGGTTTCGAGGCTGACGTTTGGCAACTCGAACAATCAGCTCCCTCCACAGATTTCTTATGGGATTAAGGTCTGGAGACTGGCTAGGCCACTCCAGGACCTTAATGTGCTTCTTCTTGAGCCACTCCTTTGTTGCCTTGGCCGTGTGTTTTGGGTCATTGTCATGCTGAAATACCCATCCACGACCCATTTTCAATGCCCTGGCTGAGGGAAGGAGGTTCTCACCCAAGATTTGATGGTACATGGCCCCGTCCATTGTCCCTTTGATGCGGTGAAGTTGTCCTGTCCCCTTAGCAGAAAAACACCCCCAAAGCATAATGTTTCCACCTCCATGTTTGACGGTGGGGATGGTGTTCTTGGAGTCATAGGCAGCATTCCTCCTCCTCCAAACACGGCGAGTTGAGTTGATGCCAAAGAGCTCCATTTTGGTCTCATCTGACCACAACACTTTCACCCAGTTCTCCTCTGAATCATTCAGATGTTCATTGGCAAACTTCAGACGGGCATGTATATATGCTTTCTTAAGCAGGGGGACCTTGCGGGCGCTGCAGGATTTCAGTCCTTCACGGCGTAGTGTGTTACCAATTGTTTTCTTGGTGACTATGGTCCCAGCTGCCTTGAGATCATGCACAAGATCCTCCCGTGTAGTTCTGGGCTGATTCCTCACCTTTCTCATGATCATTGCAACTCCACGAGGTGAGATCTTGCATGGAGCCCCAGGCCGAGGGAGATTGACAGTTATTTTGTGTTTCTTCCATTTGCAAATAATCGCACCAACTGTTGTCACCTTCTCACCAAGCTGCTTGGCGATGGTCTTGTAGCCCATTCCAGCCTTGTGTGGTCTACAATCTTGTCCCTGACATCCTTGGAGAGCTCTTTGGTCTTGGCCATGGTGGAGAGTTTGGAATCTGATTGATTCATTGCTTCTGTGGACAGGTGTCTTTTATACAGGTAACAAACTGAAATTAGGAGCACTCCCTTTAAGAGTGTGCTCCTAATCTCAGCTCGTTACCTGTATAAAAGACACCTGGGAGCCAGAAATCTTTCTGATTGAGAGGGGGTCAAATACTTATTTCCCTCATTAAAATGCAAATCAATTTATAAAAAAATGTACATGTGTTTTTCTGGATTATTTTGTTGTTATTCTGTCTCTCACTGTTCAAATAAACCTACCATTAAAATTATAGACTGATCATTTCTTTGTCAGTGGGCAAACGTACAAAATCAGCAGGGGATCAAATTCTTTTTTCCCTCACTGTATATGAACCTGTTTTTGCTTTGTCATTATGGGGTATTGTGTGTAGATTGATGAGGGGGGAAACAATAATGTCATCCATTTTAGAATAAGGCTGTAACGTAACAAAATGTGGAAAAAGTAAAGGGGTCTGAATACTTTCTGAACGCACTAATATATACATACATATACACACACTACCGGTCAAAAGTTTTAGAACACCTACTAATTTTTCTTTATTTTTACTATTTTCTACATTGTAGAATAATAGTGAAGACATCAAAACTATGAAATAACACATATGGAATCATGTAGTAACCAAAAAAGTGTTAAACAAATCCAAATATATTTTATATTTGAGATTCTTCAAATAGCCACCCTTTGCCTTGATGACAGCTTTGCACACTCTTGGCATTCTCTCAACCAGCTGACATTTACATTACATTTACGTCATTTAGCAGACACTCTTATCCAGAGCGACTTACAAATTGGTGCATTCACCTTATGATAGCCAGTGGGACAAGCGCTTTACAATATCTTATTTTTAGAGTATATTTTTAATTTTCATTTGTTGTATATATACAGTGGGGGAAAAAAGTATTTAGTCAGCCACCAATTGTGCAAGTTCTCCCACTTAAAAAGATGAGAGAGGCCTGTAATTTTCATCATAGGTACACGTCAACTAAGACAGACAAAATGAGGGGAAAAAATCCAGAAAATCACATTGTAGGATTTTTTATGAATTTATTTGCAAATTATGGTGGAAAATAAGTATTTGGTCAATAACAAAAGTTTCTCAATACTTTGTTATATACCCTTTGTTGGCAATGACACAGGTCAAACGTTTTCTGTAAGTCTTCACAAGGTTTTCACACACTATTGCTGGTATTTTGGCCCATTCCTCCATGCAGATCTCCTCTAGAGCAGTGATGTTTTGGGGGCTGTCGCTGGGCAACACAGACTTTCAACTCCCTCCAAAGATTTTCTATGGGGTTGAGATCTGGAGACTGGCTAGGCCACTCCAGGACCTTGAAATGCTTCTTACGAAGCCACTCCTTCGTTGCCTGGGCGGTGTGTTTGGGATCATTGTCATGCTGAAAGACCCAGCCACGTTTCATCTTCAATGCCCTTGCTGATGGAAGGAGGTTTTCACTCAAAATCTCACGATACATGGCCCCATTCATTCTTTCCTTTACACAGATCAGTCGTCCTGGTCCCTTTGCAGAAAAACAGCCCCAAAGCATGATGTTTCCACCCCCATGCTTCACAGTAGGTATGGTGTTCTTTGGATGCAACTCAGCATTCTTTGTCCTCCAAACACGACGAGTTGAGTTTTTACCAAAAAGTTCTATTTTGGTTTCATCTGACCATATGACATTCTCCCAATCCTCTTCTGGATCATCCAAATGCACTCTAGCAAACTTCAGACGGGCCTGGACATGTACTGGCTTAAGCAGGGGGACACGTCTGGCACTGCAGGATTTGAGTCCCTGGCGGCGTAGTGTGTTACTGATGGTAGGCTTTGTTACTTTGGTCCCAGCTCTCTGCAGGTCATTCACTAGGTCCCCCCGTGTGGTTCTGGGATTTTTGCTCACCGTTCTTGTGATCATTTTGACCCCACGGGGTGAGATCTTGCGTGGAGCCCCAGATCGAGGGAGATTATCAGTGGTCTTGTATGTCTTCCATTTCCTAATAATTGTTCCCACAGTTGATTTCTTCAAACCAAGCTGCTTACCTATTGCAGATTCAGTCTTCCCAGCCTGGTGCAGGTCTACAATTTTGTTTCTGGTGTCCTTTGACTGCTCTTTGGTCTTGGCCATAGTGGAGTTTGGAGTGTGACTGTTTGAGGTTGTGGACAGGTGTCTTTTATATTGATAACAAGTTCAAACAGGTGCCATTAATACAGGTAACGAGTGGAGGACAGAGGAGCCTCTTAAAGAAGAAGTTACAGGTCTGTGAGAGCCAGAAATCTTGCTTGTTTGTAGGTGACCAAATACTTATTTTCCACCATAATTTGCAAATAAATTCATTAAAAATGAAAAAAAAAAATGATGTTAGCGGAGAACGACAGGGTGTTGTCCACGGTCACGCCAAGATTATTTGCACTCTGGGAGGAGGACACCCAATAGAGTTGTCAACCGTGATGGCGAGATCATGGAACGGGCAGTCCTTCCCCGGGAGGAAGAGCAGCTCCGTCTTGCCGAGGTTCAGCTTGAGGTGGTGATCCGACATCCACACTGATATGTCTGCCAGACATGCAGAGATGCGATTCGCCACCTGGTTATCAAAAGGGGGAAAGGAGAAGATGAATTGTGTGTTGTCTGCATAGCAATGATAGGAGAGACCATGTGAGGATATGACAGAGCCAAGTGACTTGGTGTATAGAGAGAATAGGAGGGGGCCTAGAACTGAGCCCTGGGGGACACCAGTGGTGAGAGCACGTGATGCGGAGACAGATTCTCGCCACGCCACCTGGTAGAAGCGACCTGTCAGGTAGGATGCAATCCAAGAGTGAGCCGCGCCGGAGATGCCCAACTCGGAGAGGGTGGAGAGGAGGATCTGATGGTTCACTGTATCAAAGGCAGCAGATAGGTCTAGAAGGATGAGAGCAGAGGAGAGAGAGTTAGCTTTAGCAGTGCGGAGAGCCTCCATGACACAGAGAAGAGCAGTCTCAGTTGAATGACCAGTCTTGAAACCTGACTGGTTTGGATCAAGAAGGTCATTCTGAGAGAGATAGCAGGAGAGTTGGCTATAGACGGCACGCTCAAGAAAGAAGGGATACTGGTCTGTAGTTGTTGACATCAGAGGGATCGAGTGTAGTTTTTTTGAGGAGGGGTGCAACTCTCGCTTTCTTGAAGATGGAAGGGACATAGCCAGCGGACAAAGATGAGTTGATGAGCGAGGTGAGGTAAGGAAGAAGGTCTCCGGAAATTGTCTGGAGAAGAGAGGAGGGGATAGGGTCAAGCGGGCAGGTTGTTGGGTGGCCGGCTGTCACAAGACGCAAGATTTCATCTGGAGAGAGAGGGGAGAAAGAAGTCAAAGCATAGGGTAGGGCAGTGTGAGCTGGACCAGCGGTGTCATTTGACTTAATAAATGAGGATCGGATGTCGTCAACCTTCTTTTCAAAATGGTTGACGAAGTCATCCACAGAGAGGGAGGAGGGAGGGGGAAGAAGAGGAGGATTCAGCAGGGAGGAGAATGTGGCAAAGAGCTTCCTAGGGTTAGAGTGGTAGAAAGTGGCTTTAGCAGCAGAAACAGTGGGGGAGGGAATGTAGAGAGGAGGGAGTGGAAAGATGACCGGTCCGCAGGGAGTCTAGTTTTCCTTCATTTCCGCTCGGCTGCCCGGAGCCCTGTTCTGTGAGCTCGCAATTAATCGTCAAGCCACGGAGCAGGAGGGGAGGACCGAGCTTACCGGGTGGATAGGGGACATAGAGACTCAAAATTTTCATAAATGGAGGAGAGGAGGGTTGAGGAGGCAGAATCAGGAGATTGGAGGGAGAAGGATTTAGCAGAGGGAAGAGATGATAGGATGGAAGAGGAGAGAGTAGCGGGAGAGAGAGAGCGAAGGTTGCGACGGCACATTACCATCTGAGTAGGGGCAGAGTGAGTAGTGTTGGAGGAGAGCGAGGGAGAAAAGGATACGAAGTAGTGGTTGGAGACTTGGAGGGGAGTTGCAGTGAGATTAGTAGAAGAACAGCATCTAGTAAAGATGAGGTCAAGCGTATTGCCTGCCTTGTGAGTAGGGGGGGAAGGTGCGAGGGAGAGGTCAAAAGAGGAAAGGAGTGGAAAGAAGGAGGCAGAGAGAAATGAGTCAAAGGCAGACGTAGGGAGGTTAAAGTCACCCAGAACTGTGAGGGGTGAGCCATCCTCAGGAAAGGAACTTATCAAGGCGTCAAGCTCAGTGATGAACTCTCCAAGGGAACCTGGAGGGCGATAAATGACAAGGATGTTAAGCTTGAATGGGCTAGTGACTGTGACAGCATGGAATTCAAATGAGACAGACAGATGGGTCAGGGGGAAAAGAGAGAATGTCCACTTGGGAGAGATGAGGATTCCTGAGCCACCGCCGCGCTGACCAGATGCTCTCGGGGTATGCGAGAACACATGATCAGACGAGGAAAGAGCAGTAGGAGTAGCAGTGTTTTCTGTGGTAAACCATGTTTCCGTCAGCGCCAAGAAGTCGAGGGACTGGAGGGTGGCATAGGCTGAGATTAACTCTGCCTTGTTGGCCGCAGAACGGCAGTTCCAGAGGCTACCGGAGACCTGGAACTCCACGTGGGTCGTGCGCGCAGGGACCACCAGATTAGAGTGGCAGCAGCCACGCCATGTGAAGCGTTTGTATGGCCTGTGCGGAGAGGAGAGAACAGGGATAGACAGACACATAGTTGACAGGCTACAGAAAAGGCTACAATAATGCAAAGGAGATCGGAATGAAATTAACTTAGCATCTGGGAAAGCGAGAGAGCGGGGCCTCCCTCACGTTTCACTGACACACTCAAATATAACTCTCCCAACTTCCACTTTAGATTAATAGACTTTAGTTAGTGTCTGGTCTGTTAGCGATGTTACCAAACAGACTAGTTCTGTCTCTTACCTCTAGTTAGCGTCTGGTCTGTTAGCGATGTTACCAAACAGACTAGTTCTGTCTCTTACCTCTAGTTAGCGTCTGGTCTGTTAGCGATGTTACCAAACAGACTAGTTCTGTCTCTTACCTCTAGTTAGCGTCTGGTCTATTAGCGATGTTACCAAACAAACTAGTTCTGTCTCTTACCTCTAGTTTGTGTCTGGTCTATTAGCGATGTTACCAAACAGACTAGTTCTGTCTCTTACCTCCAGCTAGTGTCTGGTCTATTAGCGATGTTACCAAACAGACTAGTTCTGTCTCTTACCTCCAGCTAGTGTCTGGTCTATTAGCGATGTTACCAAACAGACTAGTTCTGTCTTGCCTCTAGTTTGTGTCTGGTCTGTTAGCTTCACCTGGAATGCTTTTCCAACAGTCTTGAAGGAGTTCCTACATATGCTGAGCACTTGTTGGCTGCTTTTCCTTCACTTTGCGGTCCGACTCATCCCAAACCATCTCAATTTGGTTGAGGTCAGGGGATTGTGGAGGCCAGGTCATCTGATGCAGCACTCCATCACTCTCCTTCTTGGTAAAATAGCCCTTACACAGCCTGGAGGTGTGTTGGGTCATTGTCCTGTTGAAAAACAAATGATAGTCCCACTAAGCCCAAACCAGATGGGATGGTGTATTGCTGCAGAATGCTGTGGTAGCCATGCTGGTTAAGTGTGCCTTGAATTCTAAATAAATCACAGACAGTGTCACCAGCAAAGCACCCCCACACCGTCACACGTCCTCCTCCATGCTTCACGGTGGGAACTACACATGTGGAGATCATCCGTTCACCTACACTGCATCTCACAAAGACACAGCGTTTGGAACTAAAAATCTCCAATTTGGACTCCAGACCAAAGGACAGATTTCCACCGGTCTAATGTCCATTGCTTGTGTTTCTTGGCCCAAGCAGGTCTCTTCTTCTTATTGGTGTCCTTTAGTAGTGGTTTCTTTGCAGCAATTCGACCATGAAGGCCTGATTCATGCAGTCTCCTCTGAACAGTTGATGTTGAGATGTGTCTGTTTCTTGAACTCAGTGAAGCACTTAATTGGGCTGCATTTTCTGAGGCTGGTAACTGTAATGAACTTATCCTCTGCAGCAGAGGTAACTCTGGGTCTTCCTTTCCTGTGGTGGTCGTCATGAGAGCCAGTTTCATCATAGTGCTTAATGGTTTTTGCGACTGCACTTGAAGAAACTTTCAAAGTTCTTCACATTTTCCGGATTGACTGACCTTCATGTCTTAAAGTAATGATGGACTGTCGTTTCTCAATAAACTTTTTGATTTGATTTCTGTAATCACTTGTTGGGCTTTTGTAAACATAGCTGTGAGTATATGAAACACTAATACTTACAACCCAGCCCTTTTGAACTAACACAAGAGTCTGTGTATATAATATATATATATATATATATATATATATATACAGTTGAAGTCAGAAGTTTACTTACACCTTAGCCAAATACATTTAAACTCAGTTTTTCACAATTCCTGACATTTAATCCTAGCAAACATTCCCTGTCTTAGGTCAGTTAGGATCACAACTTTATTTGAAGAATGTGAAATGTCAGAATAATAGTAGAGAGAATGATTTATTTAAGCTTTTATTTCTTTCATCACATTCCCAGTGAGTCAGAAGTTTACATACACTCAATTAGTATTTGGTAGAATTGCCTTTAAATTGTTTAACTTGGGTCAAACGTTTCGGGTAGCCTTCCACAAGCTTCCCACAATAAGTTGGGTGAATTTTGGCCCATTCCTCCTGACAGAGCTGGTGTAACTGAATCAGGTTTATAGGCCTCTTTGCTCGCACACGCTTTTTCAGTTCTGCCCACACATTTTCTATAGGATTGAGGGCTTTGTGATGGCCACTCCAATACCTTGACTTTGTTGTCCTTAAGCCATTTTGTCACAACTTTGGAAGTATGCTTGGGGTCATTGTCCATTTGGAAGACCCATTTGCGACCAAGCTTTAACTTCCTGACTGATGTCTTACATTTACATTTACATTTTAGTCATTTAGCAGACGCTCTTATCCAGAGCGACTTACAGGAGCAATTAGGGTTAAGTGCCTTGCTCAAGGGCACATTTACGTCATTTAGCAGACGCTCTTAAACAGAGCGACTCACAAATTGGTGCATTCACCCTATAGGCAGTGGGATAACCACTTTACACATTTTTTTTTTTTTTTGGGGGTAGAAGGATTACTTTATCCTATCCCAGGTATTCCTTAAAGAGGTGGGGGTTTCAAATGTCTCCGGAAGGTGGTGAGTGACTCCGCTGTCCTGGCGTCGTGAGGGAGCTTGTTCCACCATTGGGGTGCCAGAGCAGCGAACAGTTTTGACTGGGCTGAGCGGGAACTATGCTTCCGCAGAGGAAGGGAGCCAGCAGGCCAGAGGTGGATGAACGCAATGCCCTCGTTTGGGTGTAGGGACTGATCAAAGCCCGAAGGTACAGAGGTGCCGTTCCCCTCACTGCTCCATAGGCAAGCACCATGGTCTTGTAGCGGATGCGAGCTTCAACTGGAAGCCAGTGGAGTGTGTGGAGGAGGGGGGGTGACGTGAGAAAACTTGGGAAGGTTGAACACCAGACGGGCTGCGGCATTCTGGATGAGTTGTAGGGGTTTAATGGCACAGGCAGGGGAGGCCAGCCAACAGCGAGTTGCAGTAGTCCAGACGGGAGATGACAAGTGCCTGGATTAGGACCTGTGCCGCTTCCTGTGTAAGGCAGGGTCGTACTCTCCGAATGTTGTAGAGCATGAACCTGCAGGAGCGGGTCACCGCCTTGATGTTAGCGGAGAACGACAGGGTGTTGTCCAGGGTCACGCCAAGGCTCTTCGCACTCTGGGAGGAGGACACAACGGAGTTGTCAACCGTGATGGCGAGATCATGGAACGGGCAGTCCTTCCCGGGAGGAAGAGCAGCTCCGTCTTGCCAGGGTTCAGCTTTAGGTGGTGATCCGTCATCCATACTGATATGGCTGCCAGACATGCAGAGATGCGATTCGCCACCTGGTTATCAGAAGGGGGAAAGGAGAAGATTAGTTGTGTATCGTCAGCGTAGCAATGATAGGAGAGGCCATGTGAGGATATGACAGAGCCAAGTGACTTGGTGTATAGGGAGAAAAGGAGAGGGCCTAGAACTGAGCCCTGGGGGACACCAGTGGTGAGAGCACGTGGTGCGGAGACAGCTTCTCGCCACGCCACTTGGTAGGAGCGACCGGTCAGGTAGGACGCAATCCAGGAGTGAGCCGCGCCGGAGATGCCCAGCTCGGAGAGGGTGGAGAGGAGGATCTGATGGTTCACAGTATCAAAGGCAGCAGACAGGTCTAGAAGGACAAGAGCAGAGGAGAGAGAGTTAGCTTTAGCAGTGCGGAGAGCCTCCGTGACACAGAGAAGAGCAGTCTCAGTTGAATGACCAGTCCTGAAACCTGACTGGTTTGGATCAAGAAGGTCATTCTGAGAGAGATAGCAAGAGAGTTGGCTATAGACGGCACGCTCAATAGTTTTGGAAAGAAAAGAAAGAAGGGATACTGGTCTGTAGTTGTTGACATCAGTGGGATCGAGTGTTGGTTTTTTTGAGAAGGGGGAGCAACTCTCGCTCTCTTGAAGACGGAAGGGACATGGCCAGCGGTCAAGGATGAGTTGATCAGCGAGGTGAGGTAGGGGAGAAGGTCACCGGAGATGGTCTGGAGAAGAGAGGAGGGGATGGGGTCAAGCGGGCAGGTTGTTGGGCGGCCTGCAGTCACAAGTCGCAGGATTTTATCTGGAGAGAGAGGGGAGAAGGAAGTCAAAGCATAGGGTAGGGCAGTGTGAGTAGGACCAGCAGTGTCATTAGACTTAACAAACGAGGATCGGATGTCGTCAACCTTCTTTTCAAAGTGGTTGACGAAGTCATCCACAGAGAGAGAGGAGGGGGGAGGATTCAGCAGTGAGGAAAATGTGGCAAATAGCTTCCTAGGGTTAGAGGCAGATGCTTGGAATTTAGAGTGGTAGAAAGTGGCCTTAGCAGCAGAAACAGATGAAGAAAATGTAGAGAGGAGGGAGTGAAAAGATGCCAGGTCGGCAGGGAGTTTAGTTTTCTTCCATTTCCGCTCCGCTGCCCGGAGCTCTGTTCTGTGAGCTCGCAATGAGTCATCAAGCCACGGAGCTGGAGGGGAGGACCGAGCCGGCCGGGAGGATAGGGGACACAGAGAGTCAAAGGATGCAGAAAGGGAGGAGAGGAGGGTTGAGGAGGCAGAATCAGGAGATTGGAGGGAGAAGGATTGAGCAGAGGGAAGAGATGATAGGATGGAAGAGGAGAGAGTAGTGGGAGAGAGAGAGCGAAGGTTGCGGCGGCGCATTACCATCTGTGTAGGGGCAGAGTGAGTAGTGTGGGAGGAGAGCGAGAGAGAAAAGGAAACAAAGTAGTGGTCGGAGACATGGAGGGGAGTTGCAGTGAGATTAGTAGAAGAGCAGCATCTAGTAAAGATGAGGTCAAGCGTATTGCCTGCCTTGTGAGTAGGGGGACGGTGAGAGGGTGAGGTCAAAAGAGGAGAGGAGTGGAAAGAAGGAGGCAGAGAGAAATGAGTCACATGTGGACATAGGGAGGTTGAAATCCCCCAAAACTGTGAGGGGTGAGCCATCCTCAGGAAAGGAACTTATCAAGGCGTCAAGCTCATTGATGAACTCTCCAAGGGAACCTGGAGGGCGATAGATGACAAGGATATTAAGCTTAAATGGGCTAGTGACTGTGACAGCATGGAATTCAAATGAGGAGATAGACAGATGGGTTAGGGGAAAAATTGAGAATGTCCACTTGGGAGAGATGAGGATTCCTGTGCCACCACCCCTCTGACCAGATGCTCTCGGGGTATGCGAGAACACATGGTCAGACGAGGAGAGAGCAGTAGGAGTAGCAGTGTTTTCAGTGGTAATCCATGTTTCCGTCAGCGCCAGGAAGTCGAGGGACTGGAGATTAGCATAGGCTGGGATGAAGTCAGCTTTGTTGGCAGCAGAACGGCAGTTCCAGAGGCTGCCTGAGACCTGGAACTCCAGGTGTGGGGTGCGTGCAGGGACCACCAGGTTAGAGAGGCAGCAGCCACGCGGTGTGGGGGCGTTTGTGTAGCCTGTGCAGAGAGGAGAGAACAGGGATAGGCAGAGGCATAGTTGACAGGCTGTAGCAAATGGCTACAATAATGCAGAGGAGATCGGAATGAAATGAACTAAACATCTGGGAGAGTAGAGAGCAGGGCCTCCCTCACCAAAAACTTCTACCTCAGAAACTATAATTGTTTCACTGAACCACCCGAACAAAAACTCTACCAACTTCCACCTTTAGAAATCAGAATTGTTGTGAACCACAGCGGTTCAATGTTTAAAGGAATAGACTCAACCCACTTTATTCAGCTAGCTAACTATGACACCATAGCTAACTAGCATGCTAGCATCCAATAACACACAGTTTAGCACCAACACTTGGTCACAACAAACCACCAATAGTGTGTTAACACACTAAGCAGATAATTCGGCTATGTAGCACAACTATATTGTATTTAGCTACTACAGTACAGTTAGCTGGTCATGTTGGCTAGCTAGCAATGGCCACTGTGTTGACCTTGTTTGAAGAACGGCTAGCTAGCTAACTAGCTTCGTGCAACCCCCGGCACCACCGAAGAACAATGCCAACCTACAGTAACTACCCACAACAGCCCACAATGCCTAGCTATGACGCCATAGCTAACTAGCATGCTAGCTTCAATATATCCACATAATTTTCCTTCCTCATGATGCCATCTATTTTGTGAAGTGCACCAGTCCCTCCTGCAGCAAAGCACCCCCACAGCATGATGCTGCCACCCCCGTGCTTCACGGTTGTGATGGTGTTCTTTGGCTTGCAAGCAACCCCCTTTTTCCTCCAAACATAACGATGGTCATTATGGCCAAACAGTTCTATTTTTGTTTCATCAGACCAGAGGACATTTCTCCAAAAAGTACGATCTTTGTCCCCATGTGCAGTTGTTTGTACAGTTGAACGTGGTACCTTCAGGCATTTGGAAATTGCTCCCAAGGATGAACCAAACTTGTGGAGGTCTACACTTTTTTTTCTGAGGTTTTGGCTGATTTCTTTTGATTTTCCCATGATGTCAAGCAAAGAGGTACTGAGTTTGAAGGTAGGCCTTGAAAGACATCCACAGGTACACCTCCAATTGACTCAAATGATGTCAATTAGCCTATCAGAAGCTTCTAAAGCCATGACATCATTTTCTGGAATTTTCCAAGCTGTTTAAAGGCACAGTCAACTTAGTGTATGTAAACTTCTGACCCACTGGAATTGTGATACAGTGAATTATAAGTGAAATAATCTGTCTGTAAACAATTGTTGGAAAAATTACTTGTGTCATGCACAAAGTACAGTCGTTGTCACGATCGTTATAAGAGACGGACCAAGGCGCAGCGTGATATGCGTACATCTTTTAATGAGTACTTTTATAACAATCACAAAACAACAAAACGATACGTGAAGTCCTAAGGTTAACGAACACAAACCTCTCCGGAACAAGATCCCACAAAAGACAAGTGCACAACAGGCTGCCTAAGTATGGTTCCCAATCAGAGACAACAAGACACAGCTGCCTCCGATTGGGAAACACCCCGGCCAACACAGAAACACACGATCTAGAAAAGAACACATAGAAAACAAAACATAGACACTACACATATAAACTAACACCCTGGCTCAACATAGAAGAGTCCCCAGAGCCAGGGCGTGACAGTCGTGGTCAAAAGTTTTGAGAATGACACAAATATTAATTTTCACAAAGTCTGCTGCCTCAAGTTTTTATGATGGCAATTTGCATATACTCCAGAATGTTATGAAGAGTGATCAGAAGAATTGCAATTAATTGCAAAGTCCCTCTTTGCCATGATGAACTTAATCCCCCAAAAACATTTACACTGCATTTCAGCCCTGCCACAAAAGGACCAGCTGACATCATGTCAGTGATTCTCTCGTTAACACAGGTGAGAGTGTTTACATTTTACATTTACATTTTAGTCATTTAGCAGACGCTCTTATCCAGAGCGACTTACAGTTAGTGAATGCATACATGTTTTTTTGTTTTTTTTGTTGTTGTTTTTTTCATACTGGCCCCCCGTGGGAAACGAACCCACATTCCTGCCGGCCAAACCCTCCCCTACCTTGGACGATGCTGGACCAATTGTGCGCCGCCCATGGGCCTGAGTGTTGAGCAGGACAAGGCTGGAGATCCCTCTGTCATGCTGATTGAGTTAGAATAACAGACTGGAAGCTTTAAAATGAGGGTGGTGCTTGAAATAATTGTTCTTCCTCTGGTAACCATGGTTACCTGCTGCAAGGAAACACGTGCCGTCATCATTGCTTTGCACAAAAAGGGCTTCACAGGCAAGGATATTGCTGCTAGTACGATTGCACCTAAATCAACCATTTATCGGATCATCAAGAACTTCAAGGAGAGAGGTTCAATTGTTTTGAAGAAGGCTTCAGGGCGCCCAAGAAAGTCCAGCAAGCACCAGGACCGTCTCCTAAAGTTGATTCAGCTGTGGGATCAGGGCACCACCAGTGCAGAGCTTGCTCAGGAATGGCAGCAGGCAGGTGTGAGTGCATCTGCACGCACAGTGAGACGAAGACTTTTGGAGGATGGCCTGGTGTCAAGAAGGGCAGCGAGGAAGCCACTTCTCTCCAGGAAAAACATCAGGGACAGACTGATATTCTACAAAAGGTACAGGGATCGGACTGCTGAGGACTGGGGTAAAGTCATTTTCTCTGATGAATCCCCTTTCCGATTGTTTGGGGCATCCGGAAAAAAACTTGTCCGGAGAAGACAAGGTTAGCTCTGACCATCAGTCCTGTGTCATGCCAACAGTATCCTGAGACCATTCATGTGTGGGGTTGCTTCTCAGCCAAGGGAGTGGGCTCACTCACAATTTTGCCTAAGGACACAGCCATGAATAAAGAATGGTACCAACACATCCTTCGAGAGCAACTTCTCCCAACCATCCAAGAACAGTTTGGTGACGAACAATGCCTTTTCCAGCATGATGGAGCACCTTGCCATAAGGCAAAAGTGATAACTAAGTGGCTCGGGGAACAAAACATCGAAATTTTGGGTCCATGGCCAGGAAACTCCCCAGACCTTAATCCCATTGAGAACTTGTGGTCAATCCTCAAGAGGCGGGTGGACAAACAAAAACCCACACATTTTGACAAACTCCAAGCATTGATTATGCAAGAATGGGCTGCCATCTGTCAAGATGTGGCCCAGAAGTTAATTGACAGCATGCCAGGGCGGATTGCAGAGGTCTTGAAAAAGAAGGATCAACACTGCAAATATTGACTCTTTGCATAAACTTAAGGTAATTGTCAAACCAACTCCAAGCATTGATTATACAAGAATGGGCTGCCGTCAGTCAGGATGTGGCCCAGAAGTTAATTGACAGCATGCCAGGGCGGATTGCAGAGGTCTTGAAAAAGAAGGGTCAACACTGCAAATATTGACTCTTTGCATAAACTTAAGGTAATTGGAATGCTTGTAATTATACTTCAGTATACCATAGTATCATCTGACAAAAATATCTAAAAACACTGAAGCAGCAAACTTTGTGAAGACCAATACTTGTGTCATTCTCAAAACATTTGACCACGACTGTAGATGTCCTAACCGACTTGCCAAAACTATAGTTTGTTAACAAGAAATTTGTGGAGTGGTTGAAAAATGAGTTTGAATGACTCCAGCCTACGTGTATGTAAACTTCCGACTTCAACTGTATATGTAAATATTATATAAATATGATATATAGTATATAGTCTATAGAACTCACACACAGCCAGTTCTCCAGATCGTGTCACATTTGATGATCTTTGTAGACATGTACAGGTCCATTAGATATTATCTTTGATAAGTGTGCTTCATAACCAATCACGCATTTCAGGTGATTGGACTAGTCTGAAATACTATCAACAGTTTACTGTTGATAATCACAGCAGAATTAAAATGTGATTAGTATTACAGTACTACACGTACAGTATGCATCGTGGTATAAACAGTATGCATCGTGGTATAAAAATGTGATTCATAGTACAGTAGGCTAATAATGTTGCAAGGCAGAGTGTGTGTGTGTGTACGTCTGTGTGTGCAATCACGTGTAGACAGAAACACGGAAACAGAGAGAGGAATTCTCACATCTGTGAACTGCTTGAAAATGTTGTGGTCAAAACGAGTTGGCACTGTGTACGTCAGAAAGGAGCCATTTTTATTTTTTTCTCTCCACATGTGAAAATCAAAACATATTGTGTTCCAGTTTGAAGCTTCAGATGCTATCTTCTCTTCCTTCGTCCTTCCATCCCTCCGTTCTGCATCCGTTTTCTTTTATCACACATTGTTTTACAAACTGTTTCAACTTTTCACTGTGACAATGTAATCTGACTATTTTGTCAACAGTTTATCCTCAGCATATTGAAAATGACATTGGTGGTAGACAGCTAAAAGGGTTATGAAATGCATCTGACATTTCTCCAAAGCTCTCTCTAAGTCCCCAATCTAGAGTAGGAACGTCTTGGCCAGGCCAAGCACCAGTGTAAATTCCTGCAGTGGAGAAGGCCCATGCCGGTCCAGCGTGTGTGTGTGTGTGTGTGTGTGTGTGTGTGTGTGTGTGTGTGTGTGTGTGTGTGTGTGTGTGTGTGGTGGTGGTGGTTTTAAAGTCCAGTGGTTTCTAAGGATGATTCGTTTTTGGAACATTGAGTTTCAGTTTGGTTTGGACTACTTTCTGGTGGTTTTACCAAATCCAGATTCAGATCCCTATTCAAGATATGGAGAGCGAGAAACACGGGGGAAAAGAGAGAGACACACAGACACAGACAGAGACAGACAGGTTTGTACCCTAACACATCAATTATAACATTTCTAGGGGAATAGCCAGACGTGGATCTTGGAGTGAACCGACTCTAACAAAACATAAAGAAGAGTTCAGATCTCACTTGTGATTAAATCTATTCAACACCATGACCTCAGGGCTTAGACAGAAAGATAGGTATGTACTCTCACAGAGTAAGCATGTTTACCCTTATACATGATGGTTATGTGATTACCAAGGCTTTGCTGCTACAGTATGCTGCAGTTGAATAAAGACAGATCCGAGCCTGGCCAAGATGTACTGTAAGTGCAGCTTTAGTATGACTATTGATAGCCTGCTTTCTCCCATTTCTCTCTCCACATGTGTCTAAACACAAAGCCATGCAAGCACACACACACACACACACGTGCACGTGTACACGCAAGCACACACACACACACATACGTATATGTACACATACACACTGTGTTTTTATTTGTATTTAAGTGGACAACATACCAAAGTGTTTATCACAAGCGGACTGAACATAAAACTCCATGTGTTCCCAATATGGCCCAGTCATTTTATTAGCCTCATGCATGTGAGATGTTTGACATGTTTGAAAAGACTCCTTTCTCTCCTCATATTGTTTGGTATAGGTTGCTTTTTTACTTCCAGAAGGATTCCAGGAAACATACTTTTTGTTTCAAATCATGAACAGTTTTTTTAGAATCCACCAAGTCGGCATATTTATTTGACAAGCATGTGGCAGGAATGAACAGCTCCCAGTAAAAGAGCACCATGTCAATCGATAAAATGTGCTACTGAATTCCAGATATAAGCTTTACTAGCCATTCAGTCTCAGGAATGATTTAGTTACTTGAATCAAATGAGCGTCTGTTTAGATACACTACCGTTCAAAAGTTTGGGGTCACTTAGAAATGTCCTTGTTTTCCATGAAAACAAACATGAAATGAGTTTGAATAGGAAATATAGCAAAATGAATAGGAAATGTAGTCATTGACAAGGTTAGAAATAATGATTTTTAATTGAAATAATAATTGTGTCCTTCAAACTTTGCTTTCGTCAAAGAATCCTCCATTTGCAGCAATTACAGCCTTGCAGACCTTTGGCATTCTAGTTGTCAATTTGTTGAGGTAATCTGAAGAGATTTCACCCCATGCTTCCTGAAGCACCTCCCACAAGTTGGATTGGCTTGATGGGCACTTCGGTCAAGCTGCTCCCACAACAGCTCAATAGGGTTGAGATCCGGTGACTGTGCTGGCCACTCCATTATAGACAGAATACCAGCTGACTGCTTCTTCCCTAAATAGTTCTTGCATAGTTTGGAGCTGTGCTTTGGGTCATGGTCCTGTTGTAGGAGGAAATTGGCTCCAATCAAGCGCCGTGCACAGGGTATGGCATGGCGTTGCAAAATGGAGTGATAGCCTTCCTTCTTCAAGATCCCTTTTACCCCCAGACCATCACATTGCCTCCATCATGCTTGACAGATGGCATCAAGCACTCCTCCAGCATCTTTTCATTTGGTCTGCGTCTCACAAATGTTCTTCTTTGTGATCCGAACACCTCAAACTTCGATTATTCTGACCATAACACTTTTTTCCAATCTTCCTCTGTCCAGTGTCTGTGTTCTTTTGCCCATCTTAATCTTTTCTTTTTATTGGCCAGTCTGAGATATGGCTTTTTCTTTGCTGCTTAGAAGGTCAGCATCCCGGAGTCGCCTCTTCACTGTTGACGTTGAGACTGGTGTTTTGCGGGTACTATTTAATTAAGCTGCCAGTTGAGGACCTGTGAGGCGTCTGTTTCTCAAACTAGACACTCTAATGTATTTGTCCTCTTGCTCAGTTGTGCACCGGGGCCTCCCACTCCTCTTTCTATTCTGGTTAGAGCCTGTTTGCGCAGTTCTGTGAAGGGAGTAGTACACAGCGTTGTACGAGAGCTTCAGTTTCTTGGCAATTTCTCGCATGGAATAGCCTTCATTTCTCAAACGAAGAATAGACTGACGAGTTTCAGAAGAAGGTTCTTTGTTTCTGGCCATTTAGAGCCTGTAATCGAACCCACAATTGCTGATGCTCCAGATACTCAACTAGTCTCAAGAAGGCCAGTTTTATTGCTTCTTTAATCAGCACAACAGTTTTCAGCTGTGCTAACATAATTGCAAAATGGTTTTCTAATGATCAATTAGCCTTTTAAAATGATAAACTTGGATTAGCAAACACAACGTGCCATTGGAACACAGGACTGATGGTTGCTGATAATGGGCCTCTGTACGCCTATGTAGATATTCCATAAAAAATCAGCCGTTTCCAGCTACAATAGCCATTTACAACATTAACAATGTCTACACTGCATTTCTGATCAATTTGATGTTATTTTAATGAACAAAAAATTTGCTTTTCTCCTTAGAAAACAAGTACATTTCTAAATGACCCCAAACTTTTGAACGGTAATGTACATCTTAAAGGCAGGGGCGGGCTTAGTGATTTGGAGGCCAGTCTGTGGGATTTATAGTAAAGACGTAACTTATCTGTAAAAAAGTATTACCTTTTAATGTGCCATGTACAGAATCAGTAATCTGATTGTCAAACAAATCACAGTTTCCTTCGCACGTTCATCCAAAATAATTCCAACATCCGAACAGTGCTCTGTGCACCCGCCAACTTCCCTTCAAGCGCATAGCGCGTAAAAATCGGCTGTGTTGCAACACCCACTACCAAGTTCCAAACTGCCTCTGGAAGCAACGTCCGCACAAGAACTGTTCGTCAGGAGCTTCATGAAATGGGTTTCCATGGCCGAGCAGCCGCACACTAGCCTAAGATCATCATGCGCAATGCCAAGCATCGGCTGGAGTGGTGTAAAGCTCACCGCCATTGGACTCTGGAGCAGTGGAAACGCGTTCTCTGGAGGGATGAATCACACTTCACCATCTGGCAGTCTGACGGACGAGTTTGTCAGATGCCAGGAGAACGCTACCTGCCCCAATGCATAGTGCCAACTGTAAAGTTTGATGGAGGATGAATAATGGTCTGGGACTGTTTTTGATGGTTTGGGCTAGGCCCGTTAGTTCCAGTGTTGGGACATTTTAATGCTAGAGCATACGGTGTCATTCTAGACGATTCTGTGCCTCCAACTTTGTGGCAACAGTTTGGGAAAGGACCTTTCTTGTTTCAGCATGACAATGCCCCCGTGCACAAAGCGAGGTCCATATAGAAATGATTTGTCGAGATCGGTGTGGAAGAACTTGACTGGCCTGGACAGAGCCCTGACCTCAACCCAATCAAACACCTTTGGGATGAATTGGAACGCAGACTGCGAGCCAGGCCTAATCACCCAACATCAGTGCCCGACCTCACTAATGCTCTTGTGGCTGAATGGAAGCAAGTCCCCACAGCAATGTTCCAAAATCTTGTGGAAAGCCTTCCCAGAAGAGTGGAGGCTTTTATAGCAGCAAAGGGGGGACCAACTCCATATTAATGCTCATGATTTTGGAATCAGATTTTCGACGAGTAGGTGTCCACTTACTTTTGGTTATGTAGTTTACATGGGCTACACACGTCCTCTGCCTCGACGACGATGGCAGTATTATCAGCATCACCTGTCTTTTTACTAAAGAAATGCGTATTGTATCCCTCTAGAGTCTAAGGGCCCGAGGCTGGGTTTCTACTAAGTTAGCATATGGAATTGTTTTAAGAATGGTAATACCAAGGATAATTTAGCTATTTGATTTAGAATTTTAGAACCCCTGTAGGTATCCAAAAATATATATAAAACAATTATTTGATGAAACATAGAATTTGGCGTTACTGCTATTAGCCCATGGAAACGTATTTAATAACATGGAAAAACATGAAATCAAAAGGAAGTATGTTTTGAAGTGTCCTATATATGAGAGATATAAGAAAGCATTTTTGGCCCGATACAGGGTTACCTTCAGACGAGTCTCGTGACATGTGGAGGTCGTAGAGCAAATGGAAAACACTATTGTATTCATGAGAGTCTCATCTTTCCGTGGAGGGGTCATATTAGTGTGTAGCACTAATATGGCTGAGTAGTGGCCTTCAGGGAGGGGATTTGAACCTGTCTGTTCAGTTCACCACCACAGCCCTACACTTTGACCACAGCTCCCTGAACTCTGTACTCTCTGAGTTTGCGTGGCTTGCCAGGAACCTGCCTGAGAACCAGTAGAGTTATGTGTGATGTCCGAATACCAAACAGACCCCTGCTGATTGAGCCGCCAATGTAGGGTGCAGAGGAGTTGAATGAAGTGGATTTCTCTGCCATGTTTCGGACAGATATATTACCCTTTGTGTCAAACTATGTTGACAAAGTTATGACTAACGCTTGTGGTTTTGACATGAGGTCTTTCCATTTTAACTCATTCATTTGTACAGAATATGGTCCCTCTTCAAGCCACAAACAAACTATATCTCCCTCCAAACTAAATAATGTTCCTGTATTAGACCAGGAAAACAAAAGAAAGTTGCTTACTCTTCTTCGTTAGCAATAAAGGCCTAGAGACAGACAAGTGTGCGACTTTTGTTTTACTTACATTATCCAGGCATTCTGCGTAGCTCTTTAAAATGGTCTGGGTTTCCCTCTGGTCTAAGAGCACATTTATTTTTATACTCTGCAGCTGCTGCCTGCCTGCACTGCCAGTGAATGCTCACACTCAACCTGAAGGAGACGTCAAACTCAGTGGGTCTCCTCATGGCGAAGGCCAATATATTAAATCCCAAAATGGGGTTTTTGTGAGAGTTTGGCCGGTCAAGGCCGTGGACACCTGTGAAGCTGCAGTGTTATTTCATTTTTATTTTCTCTGTCTGTCTCCCTCGCTCCTCGTCTTCTTCTGTGGTTGTTGGGATTTTTCCGTCTTGTCAGTGGTCGTCCATCACGGCAGGGCTTCCCGCTGAGCCGGCGGTCTGAGGATGGAGTGATGTGAGAGGGAGAGAGAAGAGAGAAGAGAGAGAGAGAGAGAGAGAGAGAGAGAGAGAGAAAGAGAGAGAGAGAGAGAGAAAGAGAGAGAGAGAGAGGCTAAGGAGAGAATTCAGACCTGAAAAGCCATTCCCCTACACCTAAACCCTTGTCCTTTCAAAACATATGGGATGTTAGTACGGCAGCATGCCCATCCACAGATCCAACAATCCAGCAGAACAGTATGGGTCCTCATCCTTGACTCACAGAGACCTCAGATGAACCCTGATTCCATCCCAGATGCTGACGGTTCCGAACTCTCAAGCCAACATTGGATCATTGATGCTCTCTGTCAATGCTAATGTGGTTGACGCAATGTCCAATGCTAATGGTTGACGCTAGGTCCACTGGTTTCACACACACATCTAAATCAACTGGACTAAGAAAAACCCCTGTGACCTCCTCACTAGGTATGAAGGTGAAGCAAGAGAGGCAGAGAGAGCAGACCGTTAGTCCTCATTATCATTGTCCTCTCCCATCACCATCATGCCTTTGATCTGAACTCATTTATGTTTCTCCGTTTGCCAGGCACAACCTAATATCCTGTTTATTTCTAGAAAGCTCCGTCCGACTCCGTCTCTGCTCTGTGTGGCCAGCTGGCTCCCTATAGAGTATAAACTGTGTTAAAACTGGAACCAACGTCCTCTGCTAACGGCCAAGTCTGAAGCATCAACCATCCCAACAATTCAGCAGTGAGGACTCACTCCCTCTCACTCACAGAGTTCCTGGAAATGTCTGCTGTGTTGCGCAGGTCTACTGACAGGAGAAATGACACTTCTCACCACAAAAATCACAAGGCTGCCATTATTGGCTTTAACCAAGGACGCACAGAGATAGTTAGTGTGGCCTACACACTAACGTAATGTTACCAGACTGTATCACAGACAAACAAGTGAATGTTCCCATGAATATTATAACAGTCTGTTTTGTGTCTTTGTGGAATATTATTTAGATTCCCATCAGGTCTGGTGTTAACATTCAGGTGGGAATGGAGCGGACTGTTGTTGTTTTGTTTACGTTGGTTGTTTTCAACCGCAAGACAACCAGCCAGGGAATAGTTGGCACCCGGGTTATAAACTCCACTTGCTGTAATGAGAGACAGGCATGGTTTGATTTGTGTTTTCTGGTCAGAGACGGCAGAGCTTTGAAGAACAATAAATTAGATTCATCCCTCCTTCATCCCTCTTTAGAAGTTGACATGCTCATTAGTAGAGTAGAGCAGACTTAATGTTAGATGTGACCAAATTGTTTCCCCTACAATTTTTCAATTGTAGTTTTTCCTCCTAATGACTTGTTTCTGTCTGTCGATGGCTGTGAGTAGATTTGTTTGTTCCTTTCTTGGATGCTGTTAGGTCACCAGCAGGACATCAGGCTCAAAATAGCCTACATTCAACATGGCACAAGGTTAATCTTATTTCTTTATCATGTATCTGATATTGCAGTTGGCTTTATTTCTTAGAAGTTGGTTAACTTAATTGTGTTTTCAGGTATAGTACTACATAATAAATTCCAGCAGTCTATGCATTTGGTTTTATTTCTTAGAAGTTGGTCAACTTAATTGTGTTTTCAGGTATAGTACTACATAATAAATAACTATTAGTATCATTATCCTTTTTTATATCATAATTAAATCCACAACAGTCCCCAAAAAATATGAGTCCATAATTAATGGAAAGTATTGAGCACATCTTCCTTTTATCACGGCTGTCACTAATCCTGTTGCGTCCCAGAAACATTGATGTTGTTGTAAAAATCTATTTGCTTCGATTTATTTGTGCATTTTTGTGTTTTTAGGTAAGTTGTTGTTATTATAATTGATATTTTATATCTGGACGTGGTCTAATTTGTACAACTCCGAGCAGTTTATTGTCAAAATAAATAAATCATAAGTACATCTGTGCACCCCTTTGCCCATGTTTCTTGGAGATCTTTTGAATGGTTAAGTTTTGTGATTATTCTGTATGTACAGTGGGGAGAACAAGTATTTGATACACTGCCGATTTTGCAGGTTTTCCTACTTACAAAGCATGTAGAGGTCTGTAATTTTTATCATAGGTACACTTCAACTGTGAGAGACGGAATCTAAAACAAAAATCCAGAAAATCACATTGTATGATTTTTAAGTAATTAATTTGCATTTTATTGCATGACATAAGTATGTGATCACCTACCAACCAGAAATAATTCCGGCTCTCACAGACCTGTTAGTTTTTCTTTAAGAAGCCCTCCTTTTCTCCACTCATTACCTGAATTGACTGCACCTGTTTGAACTCGTTACCTGTATAAAAGACACCTGTCCACACACTCAATCAAACAGACTCCAACCTCTCCACAATGGCCAAGACCAGAGAGCTGTGTAAGGACATCAGGGATAAAATTGTAGACCTGCACAAGGCTGGGATGGGCTACAGGACAATAGGCAAGCAGCTTGGTGAGAAGGCAACAACTGTTGGCGCAATTATTAGAAAATGGAAGAAGTTCAAGATGACGGTCAATCACCCATGGTCTGGGGCTCCATGCAAGATCTCACCTCGTGGGGCATCAATGATCATGAGGAAGGTGAGGGATCAGCCCAGAACTACACGGCAGGACCTGGTCAATGACCTGAAGAGAGCTGGGACCACAGTCTCAAAGAAAACCATTAGTAACACACTACGCCGTCATGGATTAAAATCCTGCAGCGCACGCAAGGTCCCCCTGCTCAAGCCAGCGCATGTCCAGGCCCGTCTGAAGTTTGCCAATGACCATCTGGATGATCCAGAGAAGGAATGGAAAAAGGTCATGTGGTCTGATGAGACAAAAATAGAGCTTTTTGGTCTAAACTCCACTCGCCGTGTTTGGAGGAAGAAGAAGGATGAGTACAACCCCAAGAACACCATCCCAACCGTGAAGCATGGAGGTGGAAACATCATTCTTTGGGGATGCTTTTCTGCAAAGGGGACAGGATGACTGCACCATATTGAGGGGAGGATGGATGGGGCCATGTATCGCAAGATCTTGGCCAACAACCTCCTTCCCTCAGTAAGAGCATTGAAGATGGGTCTTCCAGCATGACAATGACCCGAAACACACAGCCAGGGCAACTAAGGAGTGGCTCCGTAAGAAGCATCTCAAGATCCTGGAGTGGCCTAGCCAGTCTCCAGACCTGAACCCAATAGAAAAACTTTGGAGGGAGCTGAAAGTCCATATTGCCCAGCGACAGCCTCGAAACCTGAAGGATCTGGAGAAGGTCTGTATGGAGGAGTGGGCCAAAATCCCTGCTGCAGTGTGTGCAAACCTGGTCAAGACCTACAGGAAACGTCTGATCTCTGTAATTGCAAACAAAGGTTTCTGTACCAAATATTAAGTTCTGCTTTTCTGATGTATCAAATACTTATGTCATACAATAAAGTGCAAATTAATTACTTAAAAATCATACAATGTGATTTTCTGGATTTTTGTTTTAGATTCCGTCTCTCACAGTTGAAGTGTACCTATGATAAAAATTACAGACCTCTACATGCTTTGTAAGTAGGAAAACCTGCAAAATCGCAGTGTATCAAATACTTGTTCTCCCCACTGTAAATCCGAGACACTCCATTTAGTATGATATGTTACGAATTACAATTCGTATGATATGTTACAAATTACAATTCGTACAATATGTTACAAATTGCAATTTGTACCAAATGTTATGAATTTGCAAAACCTACAATATGTTATGAATTTGCTAAATGTATGATATGTTATAAATTCAAATTTGTTGTGGCTAACGTTGGCTAGTTGGCTAATGCTAAAGTTAGCTAGCTGGCTAAAATTAGCTCTAGGTGTTAGGGTTAGGGGTTAAGATTAGGGTTAAGGTTAGGAGTTAGGTTAAAGGGTTAAGGTTAGGGTTAGGGGAAAGGTTCGCTAACATGCTAAGTAGTTGCAAAGTAGCAAAAAAGTTGTACGCAGTTGCAAAGTTGATAACGTTGGGCCATGATGAGATTCGAACACGCAACCTTTGGGTTGCTAGCCGTTTACGTTATACGCCCACCAATCCACCCCTACTAACCACCCTCCTTTCAATTTTTTACCTTAAGTAACTTGCCATTTTATGTAACCATACCAAACATAACATATTATACTAATTTCAGTGTCCTGGATTTACGTTTACTATGTTACGTCTAGTCTATCAGACCAGTATGGGCCTATATATCATGGTGGCATATAAACTAACAGGTTATAGAGCAAACAACGCAATTAGCACAACACATACAGTTGAAGTCGGAGGTTTACATACACTTAGGTTGGAGTCATTAAACTCGTTTTTCAACCACTCCACAAATGTATTGTTAACAAACTAGAGTTTTGGCAAGTCGGTTAGGACATCTACTTTGTGCATGACAAGTAATTTTTCCAACAATTGTTTACAGACAGATTATTTCACTTATAATTCACTGTATCACAATTCCAGTGGATCAGAAGTTTACATACACTAAGTTGACTGTGCCATTAAACAGCTTGGGAAATGATGTCATGGCTTTAGAAGCTTCTGATAGGGTAATTGACATAATGTGAGTCAATTGGAGGTGTACCTGTGGATGTATTTCAAGGCCTACCTTCAAACTCAGTGCCTCTTTGCTTGACATCATGTGAAAATCAAAAGAAATCAGCCAAGACCTCAGAAAAAAAATTGTAGACCTCCACAAGTCTGGTTCATCCTTGGGAGCAATTTCCAAATGCCTGAAGGTACCACGTTCATCTGTACAAACAATAGTACACAAGTATAAACACCATGGGACCACACAGCTCTCATACCGCTCAGGAAGGAGACGCGTTCTGTCTCCTAGAGATGAACGTACTTTGGTGCGAAAAGTGCAAATCAATCCCAGAACAACAGCAAAGGAGCTTGTGAAGATGCTGGAGGAAACAGGTACAAAAGTATCCATATCCACAGTAAAACAAGTCCTATATCGATATAACCTGAAAGGCCGCTCAGCAAGGAAGAAGCCACTGCTCCAAAACCGCCATAAAAAAGCCAGACTACGGTTTGCAACTGCACATGGGGACAAAGATCATACTTTTTGGAGAAATGTCCTCTGGTCTGATGAAACAAAAATAGAACTGTTTGGCCATAATGACCATCGTTATGTTTGGAGGAAAAAGGGGGTTGCTTGCAAGCCAAAGAACACCATCACAACCGTGAAGCACGGGGGTGGCAGCATCATGCTGTGGGGGTGCTTTGCTGCAGGAGGGACTGGTGCACTTCACAAAATAGATGGCATCATGAGGAAGGAAAATTATGTGGATATATTGAAGCAACATCCCAAGACATCAGTCAGGAAGTTAAAGCTTGGTCGCAAATGGGTCTTCCAAATGGACAATGACCCCAAGCATACTTCCAAAGTTGTGGCAAAATGGCTTAAGGACAACAAAGTCAAGGTATTGGAGTGGCCATCACAAAGCCCTCAATCCTATAGAAAATGTGTGGGCAGAACTGAAAAAGCGTGTGCGAGCAAGGAGGCCTATAAACCTGATTCAGTTACACCAGCTCTGTCAGGAGGAATGGGCCAAAATTCACCCAACTTATTGTGGGAAGCTTGTGGAAGGCTACCCGAAACGTTTGACCCAAGTTAAACAATTTAAAGGCAATTCTACCAAATACTAATTGAGTGTATGTAAACTTCTGACTCACTGGGAATGTGATGAAAGATAAAAAAGCTTAAATAAATCATTCTCTCTACTATTATTCTGACATTTCACATTCTTCAAATAAAGTTGTGATCCTAACTGACCTAAGACAGGGAATGTTTGCTAGGATTAAATGTCAGGAATTGTGAAAAACTGAGTTTAAATGTATTTGGCTAAGGTGTATGTAAACTTCCGACTTCAACTGTAGGTTGTAATACAGCTTTTTTTCCCCCTGGCTTGGCTTCTCCAGTGATTTTACCCACGCACCGCTACTGTTCAATGTAATAATGTGACACAGAGGTTGATCAATCAAATAATACCCTGTTATAACATCTTGTATGTAGACTCTAATGTAGCATGTAATAACATATGACATAAGTTGTCATGCAGACTATGTAATAGTAAATGTTATTAACAGTTGTCATCAGCTCATATGACAACAGTATGAACAGTCATATATAACACCAATTCTAACTAGTTTGTAACATCATATGGTGTTACTCATAACTAGTTATGACAACTTATGACAGCTTATGACAAATGTTATAATGTGTTATATACTAAAGGCATTATGAATCAAATCAAATCAATGTTAATTGGTAGTGTACACAGCTTTTCAGATGTTATTGCTGGTCCAGCAAAATGCTTATGTTTCTAGCTCCAACAATGCAGCAATATCTAGCAATACAATAACAATAACAATACACACATAATCTTAAAGTAAAAAAAAAAGAAAGAAAAATAAATTACGACATATCAGAACGAGCAATGTCAGAGCCCGGAATATAAATAAATATATATATGTACGTACAGTATGTGAATGGTGTGTATGGACAATATATGAATAGAAAATGTGTGTACAGGCCTGCCGAGTGGTGCAGCGGTCTAAGGCACTGCATCGCAGTGCAGTGCTAGAGGCGTTACTACAGACCCGGATTCATTCCCGGGCTGTGCCACAACCGGCCGTGGCCGGGAGTCCCATAGGAAGGCACAAAATTTGTCCGGGTTAGGGGAGGGTTTGGCCGGGGGGGCTTTACTTGGCTCATCGCGACTCCTTGTGGCGGGCCAGGTGTTGAGAAAAATACAGAAAATATACACTAGAAGTCAAAAGTTTGGACACACCTACTCATTCAAGGGTTTTTCTTTATTTTTCCTATTTTCTTTCATTGTAGAATAATAGTGAAAACATCAAAACTATGAAATAACACATATGGAATCATGTAGTAAACAAAAAAGTGTTAAACAAATCAAAATATATTTTATATTTGAGATTCTTCACTTAGCCACCCTTTGCCTTGATGAAGCTTTGCACACTCTTGGCATTCTCTCAACCAGCTTCATGAGGTAGTCACCTGGAATGCATTTCAATTAACAGGTGTGCCTTCTTAAAAGTTAATTTGTTGAATTTCTTTCCTTATTAATGCGTTTGAGCCAATCCGTTGTGTTGTGACAAGGTAGGGGTGTTATACAGAAGAGAGCCCTATTTGGTAAAAGACCAAGTCCATATTATGGCAAGAACAGCTCAAATAAGCAAAGAGAAATGACAGTCCCATCATTACTTTAAGACATGAAGGTCAGTCAATACAGAACATTTCAAGAACTTTGAAAGTTTCTTTAAGTGCAGTCGCAAAAACCGTCAAGCGCTATGATGAAACTGGCTCTCATGAGGACCGCCACAGGAAAAGAAGACCCAGAGTTACCTCTGCTGCAGAGGATAAATTCATTAGAGTTACCAACCTCAGAAATTGCAGCCCAAATAAATGCTTCACTGAGTTCAAGTAACAGACACATCTCAACATCAACTGTTCAGAGGGGACTGTGTGAATCAGGTCTTCATGGTCGAATTGCTGCAAAGAAACCACTACTAAAGGACACCAATAAGAAGAAGAGACCTGCTTGGGCCAAGAAACATGAGCAATGGACATTATACTGGTAGAAATGTGTCCTTTGGTCTGGAGTCCAAATTGGAGATTTTTGGTTCCAACTGCCGTGTCTTTGTGAGACGCGGTGTGGGTGAACAGATCTCTGCATGTGTAGTTCCCACCGCAAAGCATGGAGGAGGAGGTGTTATGGTGTGGGGGTGCTTTGCTGGTGACACTGTCTGTGATTTATTTAGAATTCAAGGCACACTTAACCAACATGGCTACCACAGCATTCTGCAATGATACACCATCCCATCTGGTTTGGGCTTAGTGGGACTATCATTTGTTTTTCAACAGGACAATGACCCAACACACCTCCAGGCTGTGTAAGGGCTATTTTACCAAGAAGGAGAGTGATGGAGTGCTGCATCAGATGAGCTGGCCTCCATAATCCCCCGACCTCAACCCAATAGAGATGGTTTGGGATGAGTCGGATGGCAGAGTGAAGGAAAAGCAGCCAACAAGTGCTCAGCATGTGTGGGAACTGCTTCAAGACTGTTGGAAAAGCATTCCAGGTGACACAGGTTGAGAAAATGCCAAGAGTGTGCAAAGCTGTCATCAAGGCAAAGCGTGGCTATTTGAAGAATCTCAAATATAAAATATATTTTGATTCGTTTAACACTTTTGTGGTTACTACATGATTCTATATGTTCTATTTCATGGTTTTGATGTCTTCACTATTATTCTACAATGTAAAAATAAAGAAAAACCCTTGAATGAGTAGGTGTGTCCAAAATTTTGACTGGTACTGTGTATAAATACAAAAGTGTGTACAGCAGTAGTTATTTGATTGCCTCTCAGAAGTCATAGCTGGTCTGTTAGTACACGTCTGTATTCCCAGTCACCTTGACATGGTTAAATGTGGTGGTTCGCGCTTTCAGTTTTGCCCAAATGCTGCCATCTATCCACGGTTTTTGGTTTGGATAAGTTCTAATTGTCACAGTAGGAACAACATCCTCTATGCACTTCCTGATTAACCCAGTCACAGAGTCAGTGTATACGTTGATACTATTGTCAGAGGTGACCTGGGAACATTTCCCAGTCCATGTGAAAAAAAACAGTCTTTAAGCATTGATTCCAATTGGTCAGACCAACATTGAACAGTCCATTCCATGGGTGCTTCCTGCTTAAGTTTCTGCCTTTAGGCAGGGAGGTGCAGGATGGAGGTGTGGTCTGATTTGCTGAATGGAGGATAGGGGAGGGCCTTGTAGCTGTCCCGGAAGGGACAGTAACAATGGTCAAGCTTATTTACTCTGAGATGTTTGGATAGAATTTCGGGAGTGATTTCCTCAGATTTCTTTATTAAAGTCCCCAGCTACGATGAATATAGGATATGCACGTTTTCACAAAGTCCAGTGTAGTGCCTTGAGAGCCATCGTGGTGTCGGCTTGGGGGGAATATACACGCAGTGACAATAACCAAATAAATCTCTGGAGGAAATGCTGTCGCCATTTAATGGGTGAGGTATTCCAGATCGGAGAAACAAAAGGACTTGAGTTCCTGTACGTTACCATAATCACACCATGAGTTGTTAATCATGAGTCGTACCCCTTCACCTCTGTTTTTCTCTGAGAGTTCTTTCTTCCTCTCCGCACGATGAACTGAGACCCCTGCTGGCTGTATGGACGAGGACAATATATCCGGAGAGAGACATGATTCCATTAAACAGAGTATGTTACAGTCTGTTATGTCTCTCTGAAAGGATATCCACGCCCTGAGCTCGTCTACTTTGTTGTCCAGGGACTGAACGTTAGCGAGTAATATACTTGTAAGTGATGGATGGTTTGCTCGCCGCCTGAGCCTGACTAGGCCCCACATCTCCTCCCTCTTCTCCGGCGTCAATGTTTTGGTGTAGCACCCGGGATGAATGGGGCCGCCTCGGGGAGTCCAAACAAAGGATCCAGGTCAGGGAAGTCGAATTTCTAGTGAGTGACCGCCGATCTAATGTCCAAAAGTAATTTTCGGCTGTAGGTAATAATACTAGAAATGTTCTGAGCAAATAATGTAAGAAATAACCAACCAAAAATATGAAATACTGCAAAGTTGTCTAGGAGCTAGAAACAGGGCGACCTTGTCTGTCGGCGCCATCTTGTATGCATAAGGACACCTACATTAAAGTGTTACATAATAAGGTGTTTGGAAAACAATAAGTTGTTCCATCTTTCACCATGGTTGCAGCTAGTTTGAGTGTAATCTATACCAGCAGTTCCAAACCTTTTCCATTCTGGGGACCACCAAATCACAGTCAAAAGCTCTTGAGGACCACCAGTCATAATAATATTCCATTTAGCAGACGCTTTTATCCAAAGCAATTTACAGTCATGTGTGCATACATTTTTACGTACGGGTGGTCGCGGGGATCGAACCCACTATCCTGGCGTTACAAGCGCCATGCTCTACCAATTGAGCTACAGAGGACCACGGAATTTGTTAACATAATATATCTTGGCAGTCAAATTTAGAGTACATTTTATCAGTGAATGTAACAGATTAAAGGCCTTTTATTATTGTAAACAATCGTGAAAAGTAATGTAAAATTGATTATAATACCATTAATACCTTTTTTTTTTTTTTTTTGAATTTTTAAAGAATTCGCTTACAGTCACCTGTATAGTCACCTTTTACCATGACAATCACAATGACACTGTGGAAATCAAGTGAAACAGAACATTTGCGAACAGATTCCCTGGTGGACAGGAAATAACAACACGGCTTGACAAGAAAGATGAGAAGCTGGACTAGACCGGCGGATTGCTGTTGTAGCAGCCTTCGTCAGGCTGCTGACTCATGTTGGCTACAGACTGACTCTGACTGTGTTTGTTTGTGAAGAAAGGGTCTTGCGGGCCAGAGCGATGTTATTGAAGGCATTTCATGAGTCCATAAGTGTGTAATAAAGTTAGCTCTGGTTAGGGAAGTGAGGCACAGAACGTAAAAGTGGAATGACATTTTCTGGGGTATGTTAGACCTGTGTTCCCTCAGGGAGCGGACACACACACACACACACACACACACACACACACACACACACACACACACACACACACACACACACACAGGGAGCTGACAGGGGGCTGCCCAAAGACTAAGAAGCCAAGTGAAACCTTTCCCTAAGTGAAACCTTTAACCTTGTATTTGACTGACAGGAGCTGACACCTTTAAGTAGGTCCAGATGTAGGCTGACTGGTGGTTCAGGTGGATACATTTTTTACGTGGATACGTGGATTAGAACATGGTGCAGTTATGGGCTTGATTCTTGCATGGGTCTCATACACAGCAAACATGACCCCATTGGCCCCATGTGGATATTCGGTGGGCAAAGTGGGCTAGCCAACACCAAGCCCACACCAGCCCAACATGGGCAAGCCTGCACCAGCCCAACACAGTCTAGTCCACACCAAGCCCACATCAACCCAACACAGGCCAGCCCAACACAGGCTAGCTTACACCAAGCCCACATCAGCCCAACACAGGCTAGCCTGCACCAGCCCAACATGGGCCATCCCACACCAAGCCCAACATGGTCCAGCCCACACCAAGCCCAGCACGGGCTAACTGACACCAAGCCCAGCACAAGCTAACTCACACCAAGCGGTGGGCTAGCCCATGTTGGGCTTGGTGTGGGCTGGCCCATGTTGGGCTTGGTGTGGGCTGGCCCGTGTTGGGCTTGGTGTGGGCTGGCCTGTGTTGGGCTTGGTGTGGGCTGGCCCATGTTGGGCTTGGTGTGGGCTGGCTCATGTTGGGCTTGGTGTGGGCTGGCCTGTGTTGGGCTTGGTGTGGGCTGGCCCGTGTTGGGCTTGGTTTGGGCTGGCCCGTGTTGGGCTTGGTGTGTGCTGGCCCTTGTTGGGCTTGGTGTGGGCTGGCCCGTGTTGGGCTTGGTGTGGGCTGGCCCGTGTTGGGCTTGGTGTGGGCTGGCCCATGTTGGGCTTGGTGTGGGCTGGCCCGTGTTGGGCTTGGTGTGGGCTGGCCCGTGTTGGGCTTGGTGTGGGCTGGCCCGTGTTGGGCTTGGTGTGTGCTGGCCCGTGTTGGGCTTGGTGTGGGCTGGCCCATGTTGGGCTTGGTGTGGGCTGGCCCGTGTTGGGCTTGGTGTGGGCTGGCCCGTGTTGGGCTTGGTGTGGGCTGGCCCATGTTGGGCTTGGTGTGGGCTGGCTCCACTTTGGGGTCCAATGTGGAGCCGATGAGCAAAGGTGCATTGGCCCAATGTGAGCAGCCTACATAAGGCCAATATTTTTGCATGCATTGTTTTCTGGGTTATACTGAATAAACTGTATGAGTTCACTGTAAGTTGCTTTGAATAAAACTGTCAGAATGACCATATCATTATTATTATTGGCTCACCTGGTCCTTGCTAAAGTATTGTTGAGACCTTGGCTGCCCCAGCTTAGCTGCTTGAGTTCAGCTAGCTCTGAAGCGCTTTCCCTTCTGACCTCCATTAGCTCCATAACCACCCAGCCTCTTGAATCAGTTTAGCCCCAGAACAACCACGGAAGACCTGCAGGAGAGAACCAGGCCAGGACCTGTAAAAAGAGGATGACTATAACACCAAACAGCAGTCTGCCAATACTGCATTCTAAGTAAAATTTAGCAGACGCTCTTATCCAAAGCAACTTACAGTTAGTGAGTGCATACATTTTCATACTGGCCCCCCGTGGGAAACGAACCCACAACCCTGGCATTGCAAGCACCATGCTCTACCAACTGAGCTACAGGGGACTACCTGGTGTATTGTAGACTCATCCAAAAGATCAGAAGAGAACACATACATCTGGGTTCAACTTCTGTTGTTTCAATCCATTTTATTCCCCATTTATGACCAAGGTCCAAAAGGAAATGTTTTTGTCAGCTGTTTGCAAGGTCAAATCAGGTTATAAGAGTATACTGTTGTATATTGTAGGCGTGCCATTTCTTTGTGTGTATAGCGGATGGCAAATGCAAGCACGGTACCTAGAAGTGACCCTGGATCCAGACATGCCTTGTCTGAGGGAGACAGACAGGAGTCTGAGAAAGAGCCTTTTCAGCCCAGCCAAACTCAGCAGGAGCACCAGAACATTAGACTTATGTTTGGATGGCCAGCATCTTGGGAAGGTATTTGTTGAGGAGGTGAATGTTTGGAAAAAATCCCCTCTTCTCTTATTTTTCTCAGAAAACATCTGGTAGAAATATGGGTCGCCAGGCCAACCCAGCTCTGTTCACGGCCTTGTCATATAGGGTTGCAATGGAAACCCAAACGGTACTGATGAGTATCGTGACCTGGGATTGGCCAAGGCGCGCCACCCCCTGTAGTTATTGGCCAATGAGTTGGTGGGATGTTTCTCTCTCCAGCTGTACTGCACTGTGTGTAGGGACCTTGAGAAGTACTGGACTGGAGGTGATTGTGTAACACTACGGCAGCGATCCTCACACGTTACTAAACCATAATTACTGCTTAAACATCTGAAATGCAGGATGTTACTATGCTAACCCTCCAACCCTTAACTTTGCCCTGGTAATAAGCTTGAATTTACAGAGCCTGAACTTTATCTGAAGCTAAAATAATGACTGTGGATATTTATCTTGAGTGGGAGATAATTTGTTTATTTAGTTGTATTTATTTGCACCAAAGAAAACAAGTGATAGACAACAATACAGATAAAAAAATATATTTAAAAAGCGGCGTGCAGATGTGGTTGGAAGCCCAAGGGCTTATATGAAAATGACACCTTCGGAAAGTATTCAGACCCCTAGACTTTTGTTAGGATACAGCCTTATTCTAAAATAGATTAAATTGTTTTTTCCCCCTCATCAATCTACAAACAATACCCCATAATGACGAAGCAAAAACAGTTTTTTTGATATTTTTGCTAATTTATAAAAAATAAAAAACTGATATATTACATTTACGTAAGTATTCAGACCCTTTAGTCAGTACTTTGTTGAAGCACCTTTGGCAACGATTACAGCCTCGAGTCTTCTTGGGTATGACACTACAAGCTTGGCACACCTGTGTTAGTCCCGTGTAGCTCAGTTGGTAGAGCATGGCGTTTGCAACGCCAGGGTTGTGGGTTTGATTCCCACGGGGGGGCAGTATGAAAATGTATGCACTCACTAACTGTAAGTCACTCTGGATAAGAGCGTCTGCTAAATTACTAAAATGTATTTGGGGAGTTTCTCCCATTCTTCTCTGCAGATCCTCTCAAGCTCTGTCAGGTTGGATGTGGAGTGTTGCTGCACAGCGATTTTCAGGTCTCTCCAGAGATGTTTGATCGGCGTTCAAGTTCGGGCACTGGCTGGGCCACTCAAGGACATTCAGAGACTTGTCCTGAAGCCACTCCTGCGTTGTCTTGGCTGTGCGCTTAGGGTTGTTGTCCTGTTGGAAGGTGAACCTTCGCCCCAGTCTGAGGTCCTGAGTGCTCTGGAGCAGGTTTTCATCAAGAATCTCTCTGTACTTTGCTCCGTTCATCTTTCCCTCGATTCTGACTAGTCTCCCTGCTGCTGAAAAACATCCCTACAGCATGATTCTGCCACCACCATGCTTCACCGTAGGGATGGTGCCAGGTTTCCTCCAGACGTGACGCTTGACATTCAGGCCAAACAGTTCAATCTTGGTTTCATCAGACCAGAGAACCTTGTTTCTCATGGTCTGATGGTCTTTAGGTGCCTTTTGGCAAACTCCAAGCGGGCTGTCATGTGCCTTTTACTGAGGAGTGGCTTCCTTCTGGCCACTCTACCATAAAGGCCTGATTGGTGGAGTGCTGCAGAGATGGTTGTCCTTCTGGAAGGTTCTCCCATCTCCACAGAGGAACTCTAGAGTTCTATCAGAGTGACTATCGATTTCTAGGTCACCTCCCTGACCAAGGCCCTTCTCCCCCGATTGCTCAGTTTGGCTGGGCGGCCAGCTCTAGGAAGAGTCTTGGTGGTTCCAAACATCTTCCATTTAAGAATGATGGAGGCCACTGTGTTCTTGGGGACCTTCAATGCTGCAGACATTTTTTGGTACCCTTCCCCAGATCTGTGCCTCGACACAATCCTGTCTCGGTGCTCTATAGACAATTCCTTCGACCTCATGGCTTGGTTTTTGCTCTGACATGCACTGTCAACTGTGGGACCTTATATAGACAGGTGTGTGCCTTTCCAAATCATGTCCAATCAATTGAATTTACCACACGTGGACTCCAATCAAGTTGTAGAAACATCTCAAGGATGATCAATGTAAACAGGATGCACCTGAGTTCAATTTCGTGTCTCATAGCAAAGGGTCTGAATATTTATGTAAATAAAGGTATTTCAATTTTTATATTTGTTATAAATGTGCAACATTTTCTAAAAACCTATTTTCGCTTTGTCATTATGGGGTATTGTGTGTAGATTGATGAGGAGTTTTTTTTTGTAAATGTAATCAATTTTAGAATAAAGCTGTAATGTAACAAATTGTGGAAAAAGTCAACGGGTCTGAATACTTTCTGAAGGCACTGTAAGTACAAAATTAAAAAAGGTTTGTTTAAACAGATAACAAAACCTACTAATTATAAATGTATAAATTAACTGATCAGTAATCATGAAAATATATATATATTTGTTTGTTTAAATGTGTGTGTGTGTGTGCATGTGTGCATGTGAGTGTGTGAGAGTTATATGTAGGAGAATACTGATTAGTTTGGTTCATCAGGCTGACCCCCAGTCTTTGTTTGAAGTTTTTGAGGGATGATGATGTACAGTATGGTACCTCTGCATCTGATATAGAATTGACTATATGAGGTGCGGCAGTGGGGAGGGTGAAGGTTATCACAGTGTCTTGTGTTATATAGATGAATTTCAGAATGAACCTGGAAGAATCCATTGAAGGGTTTAGGTAAACTGTCTGGGAGGGACGAGTACTTGTAGATGAAAGTGCATAATTGGCATACATTGATGTTGTAAATAGACAAGATATTGAGTTTCTTAAACAAAGGTGCAGATGGAGCCAGGTAATTAGAGGAGGTGGCTAGTCTTGCTAATGTATTTTGTATGATTAGTAATTTGTCTAGGTAGGCGGAATATGTACTGGCCCAGACAATATTACAGTAAATGAGATATGGGTAAATTAAACTACAGTATAGAGTTTGGAAGCAAGCCTAATGAACCAAACCACTAATCTTTCTGATGATACCAACAGATTTCATCACTGCTGCAGACAAATTGAATATTGTCTTTCTAGGATAACTTTTCATCAATTAAAACTCAGAGGAATCTAGTGGATGTGATTTGTTCCATTTCATGTCAATCAATCGAGATTCTGTCTCTTTCTTTACAATATTTCTTATTCTTACTAGTGAATACAATAAAGTTGGATTTTTTTACATTTTACATCTACATTTACGTCATTTAGCAGACGCTCTTATCCAGAGCGACTTACATTTAAAGATAATTTGTTCATCCGGATCTATTCAGAAAATGTGTCTGTGCCTGACTTGGTTTCATTAATTAGTGAATCAAAATACTTCTGTGACAAAAATCAAATTGGTATCATCAGAATGGCAAGATATATATTAGGAATAACAAAGGTCCAATTATGGTGATTACAGTTATTATTCCTGGTCATCGTGTGTGTGTGTGTGTGTGTGTGTGTTGGGTGTGTTTTCGTTAGAGGGTCTGCAGTGTATCTGTGCAGTCTGCTAGTCCTATTCTCATCCATCATACATGGGTCAAAGACCCAGTCTCAGCACTGGACTGGAAATAGATCGTGGGAATATAACGTGCTGAATGGCTAACAATTATTGCTTGGTGGTTTTGTTTCTGTGTTTTGTTGGCTTTACCCGTGCGTCAATCTAAGTACGGGTACGTCAATAGAAGTAACATAATAAAAAAATCCCTATCAAAATTCACCAGTTTAAGCAAGAGATATGTTGTTTGCATGGGCTGCGTCTCAATCCACTGTATCCGTCTATGTCGGCCTTCTGCATCTGTGGTGGAAGGTGGCCGAGCTACAGCGGTGTTTGTCAGACCATGAGACAGCCCGAAAATCGGTCTTCTCACAAAGCGTCTGTAGCGTCCGTGTGTGTATGTAGGCTACATATGTGTGAAGTTTTTAATTTATGTAGTTCAGTCCTTGACTAATAATGTTCTGTACTATGTATTATGTCATGTTTCATGTGGATCCAAGGAAGAGTAGCTGATGCTTTTGCAGCGGCTAATGGGGATCCTAATAAATATCAGATACCAAACCTTATTCCTTATAATACATTTTTTGCCTGTCTTTTTTTTTGCCATTTATGAATGTGTTATTCAATATGTTTAGTGGAACCCCCATGACCTAGTTTGGGCGTGATTTGGTATGTTTTTGACGGTTTTACTGAGTTTAGGTGTTTTTCAGTTATATATGTGTTTTGTGTTTTTCGTTTTGGGGGTTTTGCAGTTTTCCTGAGCTCCTATGTGAAGAGCTACAGGCATTATATGGAGGTTTTCAGGTGAAACTCTTTGATGCTCTGGTGTAAAAAGCCTCTGGGTGATTCTCCTGCTGGAGCTCTCCTTAACACTACTGCTCCTTTACAATTACTGAGCAATCATGCCTAAATTTCAGCATCACCAGAGTCTCACAAAGGATCACAGTGTGTATAGGGGGAGAGAGGTGTTTGTTAGGGGTTAGAGATAATCGGTTAAGTGTTTGAAGCTTTAAGAGGAGGCTCTTTGAAGGCATCCGTGTGACTAATTTGTGTTAGTAAAACTGTCAGGTGTGTTCATCTCACTGTCACCTCTGACTCTAGCCCAGGTTAGAAGTGGGAAATGTCCAGTTCCACTGTGTGATTATAGTCTACTTTCGCCAGGAAGTTCTCCATCAAGCATCTCTTTTTTTCACACAGTTGTTGTTAAATTAAACTTCTGCAAACACTGAGACCAAGGACTACCACATAGACAATGACTACCTGCATCTCCTGAAACACCAGGGACTTGGGACCCTTTAATTTGCCATGATCGCTGTTTTTTTTCTATCTATAATCACTTTGTAAGTCTTGTTGGGGAGTGTGGGTACAGATTGTTTGACGTAAATCACAAACTACTTTAAAAACTCAATCTGAATACATTTTGAGAATGTCATAACATGCACTGGACAGAAAACTGTTTTTTGTCTGACTGTGACTGATGTTGCCAGACACCCCAGTGTAGTGATCAAACGCTTTAGTTAAAACGGTTGAATAAAAAAAAATGCTACCATATCATCTGGTCTTTGAGGACTTTTAGACAAATGCAAAATGTTAAGATCGTCTTTGTAATGTCATGATATTGGCTTCTTCATACATAGACAGATAGACCCATCTCCTAGCCTGATGTTGAGCAACCAACAACAAAGGAACACTTTGTTTTTCTCATGGGAGAATATGTTCGATATGTTTGTTTCTGTCCCAGCCAAAAAGAGCAAGGTCATTAGTACCTTCATGTGTAGTTTTTCCATAAACACGCACACACACACACACACACACACACACTGGGCAGTCCTGGACCTGAGTTAGAGACACGAGCCGGCCTCTTAGCGGATGACTGATTTGTGTACATAAACGTGTGTGGAAGTACATACGAAAGAGTGTGTTCATCTCAGATGTTAACATGTCACCCCCCAACACACAGACACACACACACACACACACACACACCAGAAACAGAGGAAGTGGCTACACACTAGTCTAGTTGCAGCAAATCCACAGACATGGAAACAAACACACAGATCTGCCTAGCTCGACTGAATTGAAAACAGGTGCCCACGTAGCTTACATTCTTTTATCCAAAATACACAAGTGGTTTGACCTACGTGGTATAACCAGAGTAGTACCTCCTTGTGTGTGTCTCCAGGACCAGGTTTGACGACCACAGAGAGTCTGTACAATAAATAGCAGAGTGATTCCATTGGAAAGGCTTACCTGTGTGGTAGTGATAGATGTAAACCAATGGAGGTGTTGAAATAAATGTAAGTAGAGAGTGAGATGTCAACATTAGTATTAAGGTGTTGACAGATGGAAGACTGTAGGGTCTGTCTTTAATCAATCCTTGTTGAATTTCGGGGCTCAGCTCAACTCCAAGGTATTTTACTTCGATACCTTTCCCCACAAATAGAGAGGACTTCAGCTTTATGTACTGAGTGCGGTAACTGTTCTGACTAGTCAAGGTCGTCCATAATAGGTTTTATTTTGACACAAAGCTCAACTGATGTTGTGTCTTAGAGCAGCTGTCAAATAAAATAAAATGTTATTTGTCACATGCTTCGTGTAGACTATCAGTGAAATGATTACTTACGGGTCCTTTTCCAACAATGCAGAGTTAAAGATAAAAAAAATATATAGAAATAGTGGCACGAGAAATAAATACATAGTGAATAACGTATAACAATAAAGAGTAAAAAATAACATGGCTATATACAGGGAGTACCAGTACCGAGTCGATGTGGGTGTGAGGTAATTCAGGTAGCTATGTACTGTACATATAGGTAGGGGTAAAGTGACTAGGCAGCAGAATAGATAATACCCATCAAACAGGGGACGTCCTGAGGACATTAGGCGACGTTCCCATTAGGTCCCTTAAGGGTTTCGGGATGGTATACCACTGACATTCTGAGAACGTTCTAAGAATGTTGCGTGATGGTCTCATGAGAACGTTCTCTGGGGGACCTTTGTCTAGTTCCCTGTAAGTTCCTAGGACATAACTGAGGACCACGTTAGGACCTTTCTATGACTAGATTTTACTAGTTATTGCGTGATGGTCAGAATGGAACGTTCTCTGGGGGACCTTTGTCTAGTTCCCGGTTTGTCCCGGGGATGTCCTGGAGGACATTTTGAGGACGTTCTTGGGGTATGCTGATCTTTCTGCTGCTCCACAAAGTCTGTAGAATTTCGGAAGTCCCCTACACGTTCATTACCCATAATACAGTGGGGAAACAAAGTATTTAGTCAGCCACCAATTGTGCAAGTTCTCCCACTTAAAAAGATGAGAGAGGCCTGTAATTTTCATCATAGGTACACGTCAACTATGACAGACAAAATGAGGAAAAAAATTCCAGAAAATCACATTGTAGGATTTTTTATGAATTTATTTGCAAATTATGGTGGAAAATAAGTATTTGGTCAATAACAAAAGTTTCTCAATACTTTGTTATATACCCTTTGTTGGCAATGACACAGGTCAAACGTTTTCTGTAAGTCTTCACAAGGTTTTCACACACTGTTGCTGGTATTTTGGCCCATTCCTCCATGCAGATCTCCTCTAGAGCAGTGATGTTTTGGGGCAGTCGCTGGGCAACACGGACTTTCAACTCCCTCCAAAGATTTTCTATGGGGTTGAGATCTGGAGACTGGCTAGGCCACTCCAGGACCTTGAAATGCTTCTTCACGAAGCCACTCCTTCGTTGCCCGGGCGGTGTGTTTGGGATCATTGTCATGCTGAAAGACCCAGCCACGTTTCATCTTCAATGCCCTTCCTGATGGAAGGAGGTTTTCACTCAAAATCTCACGATACATGGTCCCATTCATTCTTTCCTTTACACGGATCAGTCGTCCTGGTCCCTTTGCAGAAAAACAGCCCCAAAGCATGATGTTTCCACCCCCATGCTTCACAGTAGGTATGGTGTTCTTTGGATGCAACTCAGCATTCTTTGTCCTCCAAACACGACGAGTTGAGTTTTTACCAAAAAGTTATATTTTGGTTTCATCTGACATTCTCCCAATCCTCTTCTGGATCATCCAAATGCACTCTAGCAAACGGGCCTGGACTGGCTTAAGCAGGGGGACACGTCTGGCACTGCAGGATTTGAGTCCCTGGCGGCGTAGTGTGTTACTGATGGTAGGCTTTGGTCCCAGCTCATTCACTAGGTCCGCCCGTGTGGTTCTGGGATTTTTGCTCACCGTTCTTGTGATCATTTTGACCCCACAGGGTGAGATCTTGCGTGGCGCCCCATATCGAGGGAGATTATCAGTGGTCTTGTATGTCTTCCATTTCCTAATAATTGCTCCCACAGTTGATTTCTTCAAACCAAGCTGCTTACATTTACATTTTAGTCATTTAGCAGACGCTCTTATCCAGAGCGACTTACAGTTAGTGAGTGCATACATTATTATTTTTATTTTTATTTTTTTCATACTGTCCCCCCGTGGGAATCGAACCCACAACCCTGGCGTTGCAAATGCCATGCTCTACATCCCTGCCGGCCATTCCCTCCCCTACCCTGGACGACGCTGGGCCAATTGCGCACCGCCCCACGGGTCTCCCAGTCACAGCCGGCTACGACAGAGCCTGGATTCGAACCAGGATCTCTAGTGGCACAGCTAGCACTGCAATGCAGTGCCTTAGACCACTGCGCCACTCGGGAGGCCACCTATTGCAGATTCAGTCTTCCCAGCCTGGTGCAGGTCTGCAATTTTGTTTCTGGTGTCCTTTGACAGCTCTTTGGTATTGGCCATAGTGGAGTTTGGAGTGTGACTGTTTGAGGTTGTGGACAGGTGTCTTTTATACTGATAACAAGTTCAAACAGGTGCCATTAATACAGGTAACGGGTGGAGGACAGAGGAGCCTCTTAAAGCAGAAGTTACAGGTCTGTGAGAGCCAGAAATCTTGCTTGTTTGTAGGTGACCAAATACTTATTTTCCACCATAATTTGCAAATAAATTCATTAAAAATCCTACAATGTGATTTTCTGGATTTTTTTCTTCTCAATTTGTCTGTCATAGTTGACGTGTACCTATGATGAAAATTACAGGCCTCTCTCATCTTTTTAAGTGGGAGAACTTGCACAATTGGTGGCTGACTAAATACTTTTTTCCCCCACTGTACATCTCTACACTTAGCAAAAGAGTGCCATCTGCACTGCTATTTTAGTTGTCAGTTAATCTGACTATTCTGTCATTGATTTCATTGACTTATTTCAGCATTTTGAGTTTGGGGTTTCAGTATAGTTGTGAGGCATATTGTTATGTTTTAATGTTGCTCCTGAATCACTATGATAAATATAATAGTGTTTCTTCAGTGTATTTTTAACATAGCTGAGATTTACTTTGAAGTGCAAATTGTAGGAATAGGGGTGGTAGCGTAGCAGGAAGATTGGAATGCCATGAACCAAGAGGTTGTGAGTTCAAATCCCAGATGAGGACATAAAAACAAGGCAACAATAAACATGTTGTCCCCCACAAATGATGCTGCGCCCCCCACTTGGGCCAGTTGAGATATCGCTTGTGACGAACACGTTTCAGTTAATAACTATAGCTCCTGCCTTGGGCCAATCAGAGTCATTTTGTAGATGCCGGATCTCTATGGCAAGACGCATCATTTACCCAAGTTTCGTCAAAATCGGGCTAGTGCTGTCAGAGATATCACGTGACTAACATACAAACGGATGGATGGAGATAGATCTACAGTCCCCTTGCCGATTTCCTTGTGGGGGAAAATTACTGTATGAATAAACATACACAATGTAATCATCTATGTCAAAGTGTTAAATATGCAAGTTGAAAACACTATGTTAAAAGCACTGTTTGTGTGTGTGTGTGTGTGTGTGGGGGGGGGGTGTCCTTAGCATTGCCAAAAGACAAAGATCTGTGAATGGATCAGTGTTTCTCCAATCAGGGCCTTGATGGGCTTGGCAACAGTAACAAGGGGTGATGTGTAATGAAACTAGGGTGCGTGTGCCCTGGGTAATTTTAGATGTTTTTGTTGTTGGGAGAACGTTTCTTTGCTAACATCAGGTGATGTCCCCGGGACAAACCGGGAACTAGACAAAACCTGCAGGTGACTGACACAACATCCCAAGAATGTCCTAAAAATGTCCTCAGGGACGTCCTCGGGACCAAACGGGAACTAGACAAAACCTCCAGGGGACCATGACAAAATGTTCTGACAACTTTAGGCAACCATTTCGTGATGTCCCGGGGACGTCCTAATGACTCATATTTTTTTTAAGTGTAGACTGAGCTGTAGCAGCAGAATATGTGGAGCAGTAGCAGCAGCGTATGTGGTGAGTGTGAAAGTGTGTGAGTGTGTGTGTGTGAGGAGTCAGTATGCATGTTATGTGTGTGTGGGTGGATGTAGTGTGTGTGTGTGTGTGTGTGTGTATACGTATATGGGTCTGTTGGGGTGTAAGTATATGTGTGTGGATAGAGTCAGTGCAAGAGAGTTAATTCAAAAAAGGGTGAATGCAGGTTGTCCAGGTAGCCATTTGATTAGCTATTTAGCAGTCTTGTTTAGCAGTCTTATGGCTTGGGGGTAGAAGCTGTTCAGAGTCCTGTTGGTTCCAGACTTGGTGCACTGGTACTGCTTGCCGTGCGGTAGCAGGGAGAACAGTCTATGGCTTGGGTGGCTGGAGTCTTTGACAATTTCTTGGTCCTTCCTCTCACACCGCCTGGTATGGAGGTCATGGATGGTCCAGTTATGTACTGGGCCGTACTCATCATCCTCTGTAGCGCCTTGCTGTCTGGTGCCTTGCAGTTGACGTACCAAGTGGTGATGCAGTCACTCAAGATGCTCTCAATGATGTCAAATCTTTTCAGCCTCCTGAGGGGGAAGAGGCGCTGTCGTGCCCTCTTTACGACTGTGTGGTTGTGTATGGACCATGTTAATTCCTTAGTAATGTGGACACCGAGGAAATTGAAGCTCTCGCCCCGCTCCACTACAGTCCCATCGATGTGAATGGGGGTGTGCTCGCCCTTCCGTTTCCTGTAGTCCACCATCAGATCCTTTGTCTTGCTGACGTTGAGGGAGTGGTTGTAGTTCTGGCAGGGACGGCTTGTTCAATAGGGCGATATGGGCGACGCACTGCCAAACGGGAAAAGGAAGGGATTTTTTTTCTAATCAATTATAAAAAATAAAAATAAAAAATAATATAATTTTTTTTTATAAATTTATAAAAAATTATATCACGGCAACAGCAGTTATCAGTGTTCACGTCTGATCTGCCAGCCACTAAATGTCAAATCAGGCTAAAGTCGTGCTTCAAATGGCCCGCCCGTTTTTTGGGCGATTTCAGTCAGGTTGAAAATCGCCCAGAAGTCTCTCATAGCCTGTCATGTAAAATCTATTTTTTTCACATTTCAAAGCTTTCAATACATTCTCTATGGGCGTCTGTGGGCATGCACTTACGCGCTTTCGTCATACGTGACGTAACGTTGAACGTAACTAAGACAATGGCGGCTATCAGCGTCTATGTTGCGACCTGCAGTGTGGCGTTATTTTATGTTTTTAATTTGTAGACTTAGTTTACAAACATTCTGCAAACATTCTGCTTTGGACTGATCTTCGGTTTTGGACTGATCTTGTTGATCGTGTACATACCCGCTACGAACGGACTAAATAATGAAAACGCTGCTGGCAGAGAGGTGGAGCCGGCCACCTTCACCCTGGTCAGAGCGGACCGCGATCCTGGTAAGAGAGCGACTCTGTACCCCGACATTGAACTGCTTTCTGTGTCATTGAACCTTACTATTGTTGATAAAACAAGTTTACTGGAGAACGGAGAAAAAGTAGAGACTTTTGGACAAGGTGGATAATTGTATAATATAAGGCAGTTTATTCAGAGGTAAAGATATCTGCAATCGCGTTCACGGACCCGTTCGTCAAACTCTTAGGGAGCTATAAATCAAGCCCCATTACTTACCATATCAGATAAGAGAAATTGCTGCAGCTACATATATTTTACATCCTGGCCCTACATAGTTCACTATTTGCATCACTTACCAAAATATTACATGTGGTCATATATGCTTGGAAAGTGGAGATGCCATAGAACGTCAAAAAAGTAAACATTGCTGGAGACACATTGCGTTTGCTAGCGAAGAGATTTGTTGTGGCAAATGAACTTGGGCTGGGAATTGCCAGGAACCTCACGATAAGATATATGCATCAGCATTGCGAGTCTCATGATTCTATACGTATTGCGATTCGATACTGTGATTTTATTGCGCACCATATGTCTGTTGCAGAGGGATCAGAAAGCCATGAGAACGAGTTTTGATCAGTCATGGAAATAAAAGTGCTGAAAACAAATTGGCTCCCAATGTGAAAAGATTGAGAACAAGCTATGAAGGAACAATAATGGTGTTTTGGTGCAGGTACAGCCAACTAGCGCTAAAATATTGCGATATTGTCAATACAGTATATCGTAAAGTATCACTATGTAACTCGATTTCTTTCACCCCAATCCCTCAAATTAACGGTAAATAACTGAATTGTTTGCCCCACATTTAGCTAAGATGATTAGCTAGCCAGCTAAAATGTTTTATTTAGTTAGCAGTCGCATCTACAATAGTTTACTGTCAATAACATGTCTCCAAAAATGACGTGGTGTCTCCAATTGTGTTGACATTTTACAATTGCAATGCGCATCCATGAGTATCCACTTTCTGTAGCTCAGCTGGTAGAGCATGGTGCTTGTAACGCCAAGGTAGTGGGTTCGATCCCCGGGACCACCCATACACAAAAATGTATGCACGCATGACTGTAAGTCGCTTTGGATAAAAGCGTCTGCTAAATGGCTTATTATTATTATTATCTGAAGAGAGCCCCGAAACATTGTGTGCAGACATTTTATGCAATAAATGAAGTAGGTTCAATCTAGTAGTTCTGATCTTCTGATTGGTCCTGATGAGTTGGGCGAGGTCACCTCCAGGCTACTGTCACTGTTACATTGGCTCTGAGTCGGGTTCTCTGTCTTCAAATGTTCAGCCTAAGAGAGGGGATTTTTGTGTGTGTGTGTGTGTGTGTGTGTGTTTAACAGTGATGATGTGTGTGTGTGTGTGTGTTTAACAGTGATGATGTGTGTGTGTGTGTGTGTTTGTGTGTGTGTGTGTCCTCAGAGCAAGAACTCGTGAGTTGGAAGAACTGAGAGGCCTATGGCGTGGGTGTTGTCCTTGGCCACCTGCTGACAAGGCTGACAAGATAGGACCCTTTTGTCCATTGTTATTGGATAGGAACATAACTTATAACCAGCTCCTGACCTAAATAGATCTTAGCACAACATTTTACTCAACATATCATATTCCATATTCACTATAACAAATATATTTACTACGACATTAGCAAGAACCGCCACATCCTCAGCCGGCTAATCCAGTGTGTGAAGTTTTGCGGAGTGTTTGAGTTAGCTTTGCGAGGCAAAGATGAAACTGAGGGCTCCACCAACCCTGGTAAGCCAACACTTTTGAGATCAGTCAATAAATGCTTCTGGTATTGACTTATATGCTGCCCCTGTCTTCATGTTGTTGCTGGACATATCTTTTTTTAAATGTGTGTAGGTCACCTAAATCATCAGAAAAATTGCCCCTCCTGAGAATTTTTTCAGGAGCCGCCACTGAGTTCTGGCAACACACTGCTAGGTCTCTGACTTCCTCCCTATAGACTGCCTCATCGGTTATCAGTCCTACCCCCGTTGTTTCATCAGCAAACTTGATGATGGTGTTGGAGTCGTGCGCAGCCACGCAGTTGTGGGAGTACAAGAATGGACTAAGCACACACCCCTGTGGGGCCCCCGTAATTGGAGTAGGTCCAGGGTGTCAGGGATGATGGTGTTTATGTGAGCCATGGCCAGCCTTTCAAAGCATTTCATGGCTATAGAGTGCTACGGGGCGATAGTCTTCTTGGGCACGGGGACTATGGTGGTCTGCTTGAAACAAGTTGGTATTACAGACCTGGTCAACGCATGCTCTGAGTACGTGTCTTGGTATTCCGTCTGGCCCTGCGGCCTTGAGAATGTTAACCTGTTTAAAGGTCTTACTCACATCGGCTTTGGAGAGCGAGATCATACAGTCGTCCGGAACAGCAGGTGCTCTCATGCATGGTTCAGTGTTGCTTGCCTCAAAGCGACCATAGAAGTAATTTAGCTCATCTGGTAGGCTCGCATCGCTGGGCAGCTCGCGGCTGGGTTTCTCTTTGCAATCCGTGATAGTTTGCATGCCCTGCCACATCCGTCGAGCGTCAGAGCCGGCATAGTAGGATTCGAGCTTAGTCCTGTATTGACGCTTTGCCTGTTTGATGGCTCGTCGGAGGTCATTGCGTTCACCACTGTATTCTGATTTACTCTGTCAGGCTGCAGGGATTGTAAGCTGCTGTTGGAATTGGTGTGTGTGTGTGCAATAGTGAGTGAATTTGTGTGAAAGAATTAAATAATGAATTAATTAAGGTAATGGTCACTGTTCTCTCTCCATCCTCTTGTTGCGGGATAATGTTCAACCATATTGAAGTTTAAGAATGCCTGTCTTTTTCCCAGTTAGCTGTAACCAACTAGCATCAACATACGCACGCACACACACGTGCACATACACACACACAAACACACAACACACACACATTATTCCTCTAACGTCATTTGGCTGCAAAATCCAGGCTTTGGAAAGTCATATTGAATTCATAAAGAAATGTAAAAAAATGTTTCCAATTAATTTCTCTAAACAGTCGTCTCTCCTGTCTGCAGCGGTTTCTGGAGGGCTGAGGTTTGATCTGGGCTTAAAATGAACCAGAACCCTCTGCTCAAGGCTGTGTGTGTATATGTGTGCGCGCATGTGTATTTTTTGGGGGGTCAAAATGTCCAGCTTGACATGTTTGCCTGGTGGGAAATCACTGTGTTTCTGGATGAAATAAGAAACAGAGGCACACAGAGAACAGACAAAACTCAGTCTGATGACTTTTCATGGGGGAGGAGAGAGAGAGGGAACGATAGAATGAGCAGCAGGATTCGAAAGAGAGAGGGAGACAGAGAGAAACTGCACAGTATGTTTGTGATGGTGAAAGAGGGTGTATGATAGAGAAAGAGAGTAAGTGTGGGAGAGAATCCTTGTTGAATGCCTTGTTTTCGCTGCATACCTGCTGTAATTGGTGCTATTAGGCTGCTGTGAAGTGTGTGTGTACGTGTGTGTGTGTGTGTGTGTGTGTGTGCATGCGTGCGTGCGTGCATGCGTGTGTGTACGTGTGTGTGTGTGTGTACGTGTGTGTACGTGTGTGTGTGTGCATGCGTGCGTGCGTGTGTGTACGTGTGTGTGTGGTTGTGTGGTTGCGTGCGTGTGTAGTTGCTGTAGCAGCTATTGAACGGGTGGTAAATACAAGAGGTCTCCTGTCCAAGCCAATGTCCCCGCTCCTATAGTTCAGTTCAAACTCATCTGGTCCAATATCCCTATTCCACTATTACATGACTGTGTAAATAACACATTGTATTGTATGTTAGATGGTGAGAAAATAGAGCCAGTGGCTCAACAAACAAACCCAAAGTGTGGATTGCAGTCTCACATTGTTTGAATACTGTTGTAAATCAGGTAGTATCGCAAGTATCGCTTTAATTGTAGAAAGAGAACGGCAGACAATGTGTATGTATGTCCCTGGTTTCATTGACACATCTCCAGCTACTAAATCATTACAAGGCTTAAATCACTAAACCAATGCAGTGAACTGGAGACACGTCTACACTATTAGTGGGCTTCTCTGGCCAAGATACTATTGAACAGTGTTAAGGCGTTAGCATGCTTCAGTTCGACTGGCGCCTAGGCGAACCGAACGAGTGTACTCGCATACTCTATTAAAAGCAGCAATAGCACTGTTTGTCCATTTTGAGACACTGTAGTCAGTACTTCCTCAAAATAGTCAGAATTAATCTAAGATAACTCAAGGAATCTGTCATTAATTTTGACATTTTTGCAGAGGAGATATTAGTCGCGCAATTCTGCATCTAAGATGTTTGGTGCAGTATTTCTCAATGAAAAAATTTGCATGAAAACAAGTCGTCTCTGGTTGAATGAGAACAAAGACTTTATTGAAGAATCCCTACTGTTGACCAATCACCGATGAAGGGGTGTAGACTTCGGCTACCGACTTTGGCTTGCATCCAGAAAAACTGTTGTGTTCCCGAGCAGCCGAAAAAAAACCTTACCGAAGTCCAAAACTAACAAAAACGTAACAAAATGTCGTCATAATATATGCACAAACTCTTCTGAACTGTTTCGGCTGGGAAGCATGCGGGGTCATTCTAATAGTCCATTCTAACGACACAACAAGTTTTTCAGGTCCAATGTCTCACGACTGTTTGGGATCATCTCTATACTCTTTGTAGTAGCTATGGCTGCCAGAATAGAGGAATTGCAGACTTGCGAGGCACTCACTCAAGACAGTGTGTGTGTGTGTGAGTATGTAAGGGTTGGTGTGAGGTGTGTCCCAGGTGCGGTGCAGGATATACAGTAGGCAGTAAGCAGAGATGGTGGTGCAGTGGTCTAAGGCACTGCATGGCAGTGCTAGCTGTGCCACCAGAGATCCTGGTTCGAATCCAGGCTCTGTTGTAGCTGGCCGCGACAGAGCCTGGGGCGGCGCACAATTGGCCCAGGGTAGGGGAGGGAATGGCCGGCAGGGATGTAGCTCAGTTGGTAGAGCATGGCGTTTGCAACGCCAGGGTTGTGGGTTCGATTTCCACGGGGGGCCAGTATGAAAAATAAAATATGTATGCACTCACTAACTGTGGATAAGAGCGTCTGCTAAAATGACTAAAATGTAAATGGTGAAACAAAGATCTTTACTGGTGGTCCCGAAGCCAAAATACAAAATAACAGACTTCTCACAATAAAAGAAAGGCGGAGCAAATAAGTCTCCAAAAACCAAGCCAAAATACGAATAACTACCTACGACTGAAACAAATAACGAAACAGGGAGAACACTTCTCAAGTACCTGTACATAGGTCTCAGATCAGACACTAAGTAGTACTGCTGGACATAGAGAAACTAACAGAGAAAACTGAGCAAGGGAACATAGGGAAGTGAGGGCATAAATACACAGGTGAACAGGTAGACACAGGTGACACCAATAGGATATTGATTAGTCCAGACTGTGAGTGAGGAGGTGCCTAAGGTTGTCGGAGGATGACACCTAGTGGGTCGCTCCGGAACTGCGACTCCCTCCTGTAACGTGTATATATCTTTAGAAATTAGGCGTAGCACCAGACGATCTTCCAGACCTCTGTACTCCGCAGTGCTGCTACACTACATTACCAAAAGTATGTTGACACCTGCTCATCGGACATCTCATCCCAAAATCATGGGCATTAATATGGAGTTGGTTCCCCCTTTGCTGCTATAACAGCCTTCACTTTTATGGGAATGCTTTCCACTAGATGTTGGAACATTGCTGAGGGGACTTGCTTTCGTTCAGCCACAAGAGCATTAGTTGGTTGGGCACTGATGTTTGGCGATTAGGCCTGGTTAGCAGATGGGGTTGAGGTCAGGGCTCTGTGCAGGCCAGTCAAGTTCTTCCACGCTGATCTTGACAAACCATTTCTGGTTTGCTTGTACCTTGCTTTGTGCACAGGTACAATGTCATGCTGAAACAGGAAAGGGCCACCCCCAAACTGTTCCCACAAAGGTGGAAGCACAGAATATCATTGTATGCTGTGGCGTTAAGATTTCCCTTCACTGGAACTAAGGGGCCAAGCCCGAACCAAAACAGCCTCAGACCATTTTCCTCCTCCACCAAACTTTACAATTGGCACTATGCATTGGGGCAGGTAGCGTTCTCCTGGCATCCACCAAACCCAGATTTGTCCGTTGAACTGCCAGATTTGTAAATTTTTGCATTTTTAGTCATTTAGCAGACGCTCTTATCCAGAGCGACTTACAGGAGCAATTAGGGTTAAGTGCCTTGCTCAAGGGCACAGACAGATTTTTCACCCAGTCGGCTCTGGGATTAGAACCAGCAACCTTTCGGTTATTGGCACAACGCTCTTAACCACTAAGCTACCTGCCGCCCCAGATGGTGAAGCGTGATTCATCACTCCAGAGAACGCGCTTCCACTGCTCCAGGGTCCAATGGCGGCGAGCTTTACACCACCCCAGCTGACGCTTAGCATTGCACATGGTGATCTTAGGCTTGTGTGCGGCTGCTCGGCCATGAAAACCCATTTCATGAAGCTTCCGACTAACAGTTCTTGTGCTGACGTTGCTCCCAGAGGCAGTTTGGAACTCAGTAGTGAGTGTTGCAATCAAGGACAGACTATTTTTAAGCTCTAAGCGTTTCAGCACTCGCTGGTCCCGTTCTGTGAGCTTGTGTGGCCTACCACTTCGCTGCTGAGCTGTTGTTGCTCCTAGATGTTTCCACTTCACAATAACAGCACTTACAGTTGACCGGGACAGCTCTAGCAGGCCAGAAATTTGACAAACTGACTTCTTAGACAGGTGGCATCCTATGACGGTGCCACATTGAAAGTCACTGAGCTCTTCAGTAAGGCCATTCTACTGGCAATGTTTGTCTATGGAGATTGCAGGGCTGTGTGCTCGATTTTATACACCTGTCCGCAACGGGAGTGGCTGAAATAGACAAATTCACTAATTTGAAGGGATGTCCACATACTTTTGTATATATAGTGTATCAGATATACTCTGACAATATACAGACCCCGCTGTTACCACTACACACAGCATGAAAATAAAGTACATTGATCAATATAGTCATACATACAGCAAATAATTGTTCAACATGTCATAATCAACTCAAATTCACAATTATCACAGAATTGATACATATCCAGTTCTTCTGATATATTTTCTCCTGCTCTGAAATTGTCCTTTGTAACTTGTGTTTCTCAACGTTGTAGCTGGTCTGTAACTGGTCTCTCTCTCTGACCATTGTGTTGTAACGCATTTGTAAATGGTCTCTCTCTGTAGTCATGGTAATTGAATCTCTTTCTTTAGTCAAGCTGTTATAACTGGTCTGTAACTTATCTCTCTCTTTCTCCAAATGGTATTTCTCTTTAGTCAGGTTTCTGAAGCTCTTCCTTCTGTGTGGTGTGGTTGGCTGCCAGAAGAGAAAGAGTTCTGGACAGTTGATTGTAGTCTCCATCATCTGGGACAGAAGAGAGAGAGCTGTTATCCATTTGTCTCTAACTTTCTTACACACACATAAATGCACACACCCTAAAGTACTACATGTGAGAGTTAAACACTCACAGCGCACAGAGATGCCTATGACTGTGGTCAGTAGGTGAACATAGCAGTCCCAGATAAACTGTAGCCAGTCTGTAAAGCTGAGAGTTCTGATTCCCACACTTCAGTCCTGCAGGTGTAGAGAAACAAGTGGTTACATACACCTAACCATGTCCTATCTATTTATTTTCTACCTCACAAACCAAGGATGCTCTGATAGAAAGAGGAACTGAGGCTGTGGTCAACAATAATTCTGTCCTCTACTCAGTCCCTGTCACGATCGTCATGGAGAGACCAAGGCGCAGCGTTGCGGGTGAACATATTATATTTATTAAATGATCACACGATCAAAACAACAAACGAAAAACGTGACGTTTATGGTTAAACACACACCAACACGAACAAGAAACCACAAACACAACGTGAAAGACAGACAGTTAAATATGGCTCCCAATCAGAGACACCCAGCTGACACTCGTTGCCTCTGATTGGGAGTCACTCAGACCAACATAGAAAATCAAACATAGAATTACACACCCTGGCTCAACATAACATTGTCCCCAGAGCCAGGGCGTGACAGTACCCCCCCCTAAAGGCGCGGACTCCGACCTCGCCAACTAAATCCCACAGGGGAGGGACCGGGTGGGCACTCCGCCTAGGCGGCGGATCCGGCTCCGGACATGACCCAGGCACGGGTTGTGCTGGACTGACGACGCGCACCCCTGGCTTGGTGCGTGGAGGAGGAACGGGCCTTACCAGGCTGACGACGCACACCGTAGGCTTGGTGCGTGGAGCAGGGACAGGCCGGACCGGGCTGACGAAGCGCACCCCTGACTTGGTGCGGGGAGCAGGAATGGGCCGGACCGGGCTGACGACGCGCACCACTGACTTGGTGCGGGGAGCAGGAATGGGCCGGACCGGGCTGACAACGCGCACCACTGACTTGGTGCGGGGAGCAGGAATGGGCCGGACCGGGCTGACGACGCGCACCACTGACTTGGTGCGGGGAGCAGGAATGGGCCAGACCGGGCTGACGACGCGCACCACTGACTTGGTGCGGGGAGCAGGAATGGGCCGGACCGGGCTGACGACGCGCACCACTGACTTGGTGCGGGGAGCAGGAATGGGCCAGACCGGGCTGACGACGCGCACCACTGACTTGGTGCGGGGAGCAGGAATGGGCCAGACCGGGCTGACGACGCGCACCACTGACTTGGTGCGGGGAGCAGGAATGGGCCGGACCGGGCTGACGACGCGCACCACTGACTTGGTGCGGGGAGCAGGTATGGGCCGGACCGGGCTGACGACGCGCACCACTGACTTGGGGCGGGGAGCAGGAACGGGCCGCGCCGGGCTGACGAAACGCACCACTGACTTGGTGGGAGTGGCAGGAACAGGCCGGACCGTACTGGGAACACACACCACTGGCCCTACTTGAGGATCAGGAACAGGCCGGACCAGACTGGCAACACACGCCAGTACCTCTCGCCGTGCCTCTGCAACCTCCTTCCCCCTGGTGGCCAGTGACTCCCGTAACCTGGCGGCCTCCTCTGCCAACCCGCTGGACCGCTCTATCGCGGCCTCCTGCTGCCCCGACGTCGTGAGCCCCCCCCTAAAAAATTTCTGGGGGTCTCTCCTCCCCGTGGGCCAGGCCTCCATCGTTCTCGCCCAACTCTCGCTCCTCTGTCTCCAACTCTCGCCATTCAGCTCCTCAATGGGCTTGACCCAGTCGAAGCTCCTCCTCAACTGGTCCCAAGTCCACCCTCTCTGCTCCTCACTAGGCTTGACCCAGTCGAGGCTGCCACGGAGATCTGCCAGCGATGGCTCCTGGACACGCTGCTTGGTCTGGTTTAGGTGGTTTCTTCTGTCACGATCGTCATGGAGAGACCAAGGCGCAGCGTTGCGGGTGAACATATTATATTTATTAAATGATCACACGATCAAAACAACAAACGAAAAACGTGACGTCTATGGTTAAACACACACCAACACGAACAAGAAACCACAAACACAACGTGAAAGACAGACAGTTAAATATGGCTCCCAATCAGAGACACCCAGCTGACACTCGTTGCCTCTGATTGGGAGTCACTCAGACCAACATAGAAAATCAAACATAGAATTACACACCCTGGCTCAACATAACATTGTCCCCAGAGCCAGGGCGTGACAGTCCCACTTCCATATGAATGACACAGCACAAACTGGGTCTGTGGCTTCGGCTTTCTGGGTTGCATTTCCTTCAGTCATTTAGCAGACAACTTACTGTACAAAATAGAATTGAATAGAAACACAATGGAATATAATATAATTAAATAGAAACAATGGAATATAATATAATTAAATAGAAACACAATGGAATATAATAGAATATAATTAAATAGTAACACAATGGAATATAATATAATATAATTAAATAGAAACACAATGGAATATAATATAATACAATTAAATAGAAACACAATGGAATATAATATAATACAGTATAATTGAATAGAAACACATCGGAATACAATAGACTCACATGGCTAACTAAATGATATGTAAAGAGAACTACATACACATCTCTGTGACAGCTAGAGGTCGTTGTGTTATCTGAAGTTGCTGCATTGACAAAATGGCTGCATTATTAATTCCACGATACTGTATTGTTTAATTCAGGGCTTCGGTTATGAATTTGAATCTTTAGAAGCTGATAAATGTGCTAGCCTTAACAAAGCATTGAGCTGTCATACGTTGACAAATTATATTGACAGAGAGAGAATTCCTTACATCAGTTCTCGCCAAGTCCTGGATTGATATTTGGAATAATGCTTTTAGCAGGGATAGTCTGGGGAATATGAGCAGCGCTCGGAGCTGTAATGTGTGTGTTTGTGTGTGTGTGTGTGTGTGTGTGTGTGTGTGCGCATGTGCGTGTGTATGTGTGTGTCTGCAAAATGATGAAACACTTGCAGGAACTACTGAAGTCCTTTAGGGACTAACATCAGAAGTTTCCAGAAACAATAGCTGCTGGTTTCCAGAGACCCTGGCTGCTTAATCTCTAATGTACCATTTATCTCAATAAATCTGGATTGATTATCGCTGTTAAATTTGGTCCCACTTTAAACAAACTACAACTTATTAAGGCTTTATATAGCAAACATAAAGTATTCTTAATCACAATATAAATGCTTCACAAATAATCTATAAACTAATGTCATACTGTATAAATGGTACAAAGTGTGACATAACAGCTCCCTATGTGGGGCGCATTGTGTGTGTGTGTGTGTGTGTGTGTGTGTGTGTGTGTGTGTGTGTGTGTGTGTGTGTGTGTGTGTGTGTGCTCCAAAGACTCCATCTCTGCAGGGGACTCTATAATGAGAATATAAATCAGTCTTTCTGGATCTGGACCTAGAAGGGAGAAATGATGTGACCCCCTTTAGGGACTTCACACACACACTGACATTTCACATGTCAAGGGCATTACTTCACCATGTGTGGACAGACCTGTGTCATTTTACACATATCAAACATAGCCTTTTGAACCATCTCAAGTTCATAAATATCTTTAGAGAAAGCCTAGTTTCTTTCTGGACGTTTCAGTCATGATTTATTTTATTGTCATATCTGCTCAGCAGGCTGCCGTTCAGCTATGCCCTTCACCTGGTCCTCATCAGCAGGCTGGGATATCCATCAGGACACGTCACCACTCACACACACACACACATACACACACCCCTCACACCCTCAAGCACTCCCCTGGGCGTTGTATAGGCCTGGTCAGATGTATGGTTGGAATTATCAGCCAGTTAAATGATCAACTTCGTCTACAGAATTGAAACAATACAGGTAAGGTGGACTGTAGTACTGTAGAGTTAAGATGATGAGTCAGGCTCAGATTGACGGGGTTAGAGGTTGAATCAAATCAAATCAAATTTTATTGGCCACATGCGCCGAATACAACAGGTGTAGACATTACCGTGAAATGCTTACTTACAGCCCTTAACAAACAATGCATTTATTTTAAAATAAAACAACAACAACAAAAGTGTTGAGAAAAAAAGAGCAGAAGTAAAATAAAATAACAGTAGGGAGGCTATATATACAGGGGGGTGTCACGAACAGAAGAGGACCCAAGAGCGCAAGTTCAAATTCAGAGTTCTTTATTCAAGGTTACAGCGGGAAGAGGAGTCCCAGGGGTGTCAGGGGTCTTTCAGGGTCCTCCTGTGGGTACCTGTGCTCGGGGGTCACCAAATGTCCGGGGGTGTCCAGTCCAAGTGCTTAGTGTGTGTGTTCCCCAGTGATGGAGCGGCGTATCGGGCTGAGGGTGGTGAAACGTCTGGGCACGCTCCTCTGGTGGTCGGAGACCTGGGGGAACACACACACACAACAGCAATATGAATGGCAGGCAGAAGTACAGATCAGGGCTGGGCAAATATCGTGGTGAGAGACAGAAGGCAGAAACGAGTTACCGGAGGGGCTGAAGATCGGAGAGTAGTCGAGGTCCAGAAGGCAGGTTGGGATAGACGGGGCAGTAGAACAAGGAGGCAGTCAAGAAAGGATCGGTATCACAAACAGGAGTCAGAGCGCAGACAGGCAGGTTACTGGTCCGGGTTTGAAGACGATCTGACAGGGCTTGGCTGAAAAACAGGGCTTGATATACTGGGAGAGGTAGTGGGGAAATGCAGTTCAGCTGGCAGAGTAATTAGAACAGAGTGAGGCAAGGTGAGGATGGTGAGTGGGAAATGCAGTGCAGCTGGCCAGGTAACAAGAGCAGAGCAGGGCAGGTGGAGCTAGTTAGGCTGAGTAGAGAGAGGGAGGTGAGCAGAGTGGAAGATAATTGAATGCAATTAATGTTGCTACCAGGGAGAGAGAGTGCTCATGACAGGACCCCCCCTCCAAGGGACGGCCCCAGAAGTCCCAAGAACAACATCATGCCGGGAGGGTGGAGGGGAGCAGGCGGCGGGTCAGAACTCCTCCGAGCGGTCCGAGTGAATCTCCTCATCCTCAGAAGGAGCTGGAGGGTCACGGTCGGGAGACAGGAGCAGGGCGGGCCGGACGGCTAGGAACCCCTCTTGGGACGGCCCCCTACGGATTGCAGGCTGATCAGGATGTAGTCGGTGGAAGTCAGTGATAAGGGTCCGGTCCACTATCCTCCTGGCCGGGATCCAGGTCCTCTCCTCTGGACCATATCCCTCCCAATCCACGAGGTACTGGAGACCCCTACCCCTTCGCCTAGAGCGGAGCAGCCGCCGGACGGTGAAGACAGGACCGCCATCTACGAGGCGCGGAGGAGGTGGCGCCCGGAGCTGCAGGGACCAGGGGACTTTCATGGACCGGCTTGACCTTGGAGACGTGGAAGGTGGGGTGGACCCGCATGGAAGCGGGCAACTGAAGTCGGACCGCCGTTGGACTGATGACTTTCTGCACAGGAAAAGGACCAATGAAGCGAGGGGCCAGCTTTCGTGATACAACCCGCAGCGGCAGATCCCGGGCAGACAGCCAGACCTTCTGACCAACCCGGTAAGTAGGTGCTGGGGTCCTCCGTCGGTTGGCACCGGCGGCGTAGCTGGTTCCAGACTTCAGGAGCACAGTGCGAGCCTGGGCCCAAGTGCGGCGGCAGCGGCGGGCATACGCAAGAGCAGACGGACAGGTGGCATCCGCCTCCTGGCTGGCAAACAGTGGAGGTTGATACCCGTAGACACACTGAAAGGGGGAGAGCCCGGTGGAGGAACTGGTGAGTGAATTATGGGCATATTCCACCCAGAGCAGGTGTTGAGCCCAGGCCCGGGGGATTTTGGGAAGCCACACACCTCAGTGCCTTCTCCAGCTCCTGGTTCATGCGTTCAGTCTGGCCGTTTGACTGCGGGTGGAATCCAGACGATAGGCTGGCGGTGGCCCCAAGGAGATGACAGAACTCCTTCCAAAAGGTTGCTGAGAATTGCGGGCCCCGGTCTGACACTATATCCTGGGGTAGGCCATGGATACGAAACACATGTTCCAGGACCACCTGGGAGGTCTCTTTAGCAGAGGGTAGTTTGGGGAAGGGGGCACGAAGTGGGTCATCTTACTAAAGCGGTCAACAATGGTAAGGATGACTGTGTGTCCGTCAGAGGGCGGAAGGCCCGTAACAAAGTCCAGTGAAACGTGGGACCAGGGCCTCTTGGGTATGAGTAGGGGTTGCAGCAACCCAGCAGGAGGCTGGTTGGGAGTCTTGTTTCGGTTACAAGTGGGACAAGCTCGGATGAATTCTCGGACATCCCGTCTCATCCCCCGCCACCAGAACCGCTGGCGGACCAGATGAAGGGTGCGAGTGATGCCGGGATGACAGGCCAGACGGGATTCGTGCCCCCCACTGAATCACAGGTGACCTGAGATTTGCTGGAACAAACAGACGGTTGGGGGCGCTGGTGCTTGGACCTGGCTGGTCCCGAAGAGCCTCCATGACCTGCTTCTCGATCTCCCAGGTGAGGGCCGCTACGACCAAGTGGCTGGGAAGAATGGGAGCTGTCATGGCGGTGGTCTCGTCCTTCTGAAACATCCGGGGAAAGAGCATCAGGTTTGATGTTGCGAGATCCCGGGCGGTAGGAGAGCGTGAAATTGAAGCGCGTAAAGAACAGAGACCACCGCTGTTGACGGGAGTTCAGCCTCCTGGCTGTTTGGATATACTCCAGGTTCTTGTGGTCTGTCCACACTACGAATGGTTCCTTTGACCCCTCTAACCAGTGCCGCCATTCTTCAAGGGCGAGCTTGACAGCCAACAGCTCGCGGTTCCCAATGTCGTAGTTGCATTCGGCAGGGGTTAGCCGACGGGAGTAGAAGGCACAGGGGTGCATCTTGCCATCCTCAGCTGCTCTTTGAGAAAGCACTGCACCCACTCCCACGTCCGAAGCATCTACCTCCACCACAAACTGCCTTGCTGCATCTGGCATCTGGAGGACGGGAGCAGAAGTGAAACATGTCTTGAGGATATTGAAGGCCTTATCAGCAGCTGATGTCCATTGGTACGGTTGTTTAGTGCTGGTTAGCGCCGTGAGGGGTGCAGCCACTGTGCTATAGTTTCTGATGAATCTCCTATAAAAGTTGGCAAAGCCCAGGAACTGTTGCAACTTCTTCCGAGACTCAGGAACTGGCCAGGAAGTGACAGCCGACACCTTCGTGAGATCCATCTGAATGCTGCCCTCGGTCACCACATACCCCAGGAATGAAACGGTCTTGGCATGGAACTCGCACTTCTCTGCCTTCACGAAAAGAGAGTTCTCCAGCAGGCGGCGCAGGACCAACCGGACGTGGTGCGTGTGTTCTGACAGAGTCTTTGAGAATATTAAAATATCGTCAAGGTACACAAATACGAACGTATTTAGCATGTCCCTGAGGATATCATTCACTAGGGCTTGAAAAACTGCTGGGGCATTGGTGAGGCCGAAGGGCATGACGAGATATTCATAGTGGCCGGTTGGTGTGTTGAACGCTGTCTTCCATTCGTCTCCCTCCCTCATCCGCACCAGATGGTAGGCATTGCGAAGGTCCAGCTTAGTGAATACAGTGGCTCCCTGCAGCAGTTCGAAGGCAGACGAAAGTAAGGGCAGTGGGTAGCGATTCTTAACCGTGATGTCGTTCAGACCCCGGTAATCTATGCATGGACGAAGAGAACCGTCCTTCTTGCCGACAAAGAAGAATCCCGCTCCTGCGGGGGAAGACGACGGTCTAATTATCCCGGAGGCAAGAGAGTCATTAATGTAGTCCTCCATGGCCTTTCTTTCCGGGGCTGACAGTGAATACAGACGACCCTTGGGAGGTGCTGTGCCAGGCAGGAGATCAATCGCGCAGTCATAGGGTCTGTGTGGGGGGTAGAGATGTCGCCTTGGATTTGTTGAACACCTCTTTCAGGCTGTGGTAACAGGCCGGAACATTGGATATGTCGGAGGTAGCGCTAGATCCTTCCCGGTGAACGGGCAGGGTGGCCCCCTTAAACAGGTCTGGTGACAACTCCTTCCCCACTCACGGACTGTTCCTGTCTCCCAGTCGATGTGGGGGGTTGTGCTGACGGAGCCACGGGTATCCAAGAATGAGTGGTTGGCCAGGTGAGTGTAGGAGGTGAAACTGGATGGACTCCTGGTGGTTTCCTGACAGCAGGATTGTCACAGGGGCGGAGATATGAGTGACAGTGCCAAGATGATGCCCATCCAGGGCTCGTGCAGGAATGGGTTGTGTCAGTTGATGATGGTTCACGCCCAGTTGCTGTGCAAGCTCAGGGTCCATGATGTTTGCTTCGGCTCCGGAATCCACAAGGGCGGCCAATGTATGAGTCTTGTCAGAAAGCTGAAGGCGGAGATGAAGCAGGGTCTTTCGGATGGAGGGAGACTGAAGGCTTGTTGAGCTCACCCGGATCTCCCCTACACCTGGTGAGCTGCGGCTTTTGCCGGACAAGTAGCGACACGGTGATTCTCGCCACCACAGTAGAGGCAAAGGTTGGAGCTTAGACGGCGCCCGACGCTCCTCGGGAGTCAGAGAGGCACGGCCAATCTCCATGGGCTCAGGCTGATTGAGTTGGCTATGGGACTTGACAGGCAGGGGCTGGACAGAAGCGGTATCGACCCGAGTACGGATGGCAGGTTGACTGAGACGGCCCTTCTCCCTCCTCCCGGGTCTGTATACGGCGGTCAATGCGAACGGCAAGGTCAATGGCGGCATCAAGCGTTGAGGGCGGGTCATGGGAAACAAGCTCGTCCTTGATATAGTCCGCCAGGCTATGGAGGAAGGCTTGCACCAGTGCCTCTGGGTTAAACGAGCTTTGACTGGCCAGGGTACGAAAGTCAATGGAGAAGTCTGCCACTGTCCGATTGCCCTGACGGATGGTGAGCAGAGCTTGTGACGCTTCGGCTGTTGGCGAGCCTAGGTCAAAGACCTTTAACATCTCCTCCTCAAAGGCACTGAAGGAGGCACAGGCTGGGGTTTGCCGGTCGAATTCCGCCGTTCCCCACAACCGAGCTCGACCGGTGAGATGTGTGATGACATACCCCACCTTGGCTCCCTCTGTTGAGAAAGTCCTGGGCTGTAGTGCAAACTGGATTCGGCAGCTGCTCAAGAATGGTCTTACTTGCTTCTGGTTGCCATCAAAAGCGTTCGGGTTCCCAATCCTTGGTTCAGGAGCGTGGGGATCTGGTGGCAGCACTGCCGGGCCTGCAGCATTGGGACCTCCAGCGGAGGGATGAAGGAGTATCGGTGGTACAGGAACAAAAGGACCAGGGGGGTGCAGGTGGAGTAGCCGGGCTTGAGAGTAGTTGCAGGGCTTGGGCTAGCTGTTGTTGCTGCAGTTGGAACTGTTGTTGCTGCTGGTTGAATAGCTGGAGAAGGGACGCGATGTCGCCAGCCATCCGATTTATGTCTCCCTCAGAGCGTTCCAGTCGCTGTAGGGCAGTCCTCTCTGGCTCTTCCTCCATCGTGGTCAGGGAGTGCGCTGGGTCCATGATGGTCAGATCGTTCTGTCACGAACAGAAGAGGACCCAAGAGCGCAAGTTCAAATTCAGAGTTCTTTATTCAAGGTTACAGGCGGGAAGAGGAGTCCCAGGGGTGTCAGGGGTCTTTCAGGGTCCTCCTGTGGGTACCTGTGCTCCGGGGGTCACCAAATGTCCGGGGTGTCCAGTCCAAGTGCTTAGTGTGTGTGTTCCCCAGTGATGGAGCGGCGTATCGGGCTGAGGGTGGTGAAAGCGTCTGGGCACGCTCCTCTGGTGGTCGGAGACCTGGGGAACACACACACACAACAGCAATATGAATGGCAGGCAGAAGTACAGATCAGGGCTGGGCAAATATCGTGGTGAGAGACAGAAGGCAGAAACGAGTTACCGGAGGGGCTGAAGATCGGAGAGTAGTCGAGGTCCAGAAGGCAGGTTGGGATAGACGGGGCAGTAGAACAAGGAGGCAGTCAAGAAAGGATCGGTATCACAAACAGGAGTCAGAGCGCAGACAGGCAGGTTACTGGTCGGGTTTGAAGACGATCTGACAGGGCTTGGCTGAAAAACAGGGCTTGATATACTGGGAGAGGTAGTGGGGAAATGCAGTTCAGCTGGCAGAGTAATTAGAACAGAGTGAGGCAAGGTGAGGATGGTGAGTGGGAAATGCAGTGCAGCTGGCCAGGTAACAAGAGCAGAGCAGGGCAGGTGGAGCTAGTTAGGCTGAGTAGAGAGAGGGAGGTGAGCAGAGTGGAAGATAATTGAATGCAATTAATGTTGCTACCAGGGAGAGAGAGTGCTCATGACAGGGGGTACCGGTGCAGAGTCAATGTGCGGGGGCACCGGCTAGTTGAGGTAGTTGAGGTAATATGTACATGTGGGTAGAGTTAAAGTGACTATGCATAAATAATTAACAGAGTAGCAGCAGTGTAAAAAGATGGGGTAGGGGTGGGGGGGCAGTGCAAATAGTCTGGGTAGCCATGATTAGCTGTTCAGGAGTCTTATGGCTTGGAGGTAGAAGCTGTTGAGAAGTCTTTTGGACCTAGACTTGGCACTCCGGTACCGCTTGCCGTGCGGTAGCAGAGAGAACAGTCTATGACTAGGGTGGCTGGAGTCTTTGACAATTTTGAGGGCCTTCCTCTGACACCGCCTGGTATAGAGGTCCTGGATGGCAGGAAGCTTGGCCCCAGTGATGTATTGGGCCGTACGCACTACCCTCTGTAGTGCCTTGCGGTTGGAGGCCGAGCAGTTGCCATATCAGGCGGTGATGCAACCAGTCAGGATGCTCTCGATGGTGCAGCTGTAGAATTCTTTGAGGATCTGAGGACCCATGCCAAATCTTTTCAGTCTCCTGAGGAGGAATAGGCTTTGTCGTGCCCTCTTCACGACTGTCTTGGTGTGTTTGGACCATGATAGTTCGTTGGTGATGTGGACACCAAGGAACTTGAAGCTCTCAACCTGTTCCACTACAGCCCCGTCGATGAGAATGGGGGCGTTCTCAGTCATCTTTGTTTTCCTGTAGTCCACAATCATCTCATTTGTCTTGGTCACGTTGAGGGAGAGGTTGTTATCCTGGCACCACACGACCAGGTCTCTGACCTCCTCCCTATAGGCTGTCTCATCGTTGTCGGTGATCAGGCCTACCACTGTTGTGTCATCGGCAAACTTAATGATGGTGTTGGAGTCGTGCCTGGCCATGCAGTCATGGGTGAACAGGGAGTACAGGAGGGGACTGAGCACGCACCCCTGAGGGGCCCCTGTGTTGAGGATCAGTGTGGCAGATGTGTTGCTACCTACCCTTACCACCTGGGGCCGGCCCGTCAGGAAGTCCAGGATCCAGTTGCAGAGGGAGGTGTTTAGTCCCAGGATCCTTAGCTTAGTGATGAGCTTTGAGGGCACTATGGTGTTGAATGCTGAGCTGTAGTCAATTAATAGCATTCTCACGTAGGTGTTCCTCTTGTCCAGGTGGGAAAGGGCAGTGTGGAGTGCAATAGAGATTGCATCATCTGTGGATCTGTTGGGGCGGTATGCAAATTGGAGTGGGTCTTGGGTTTCTGGGATAATGGTGTTGATGTGAGCCATGACCAGCCTTTCAAAGCACTTCATGGCTACAGACGTCAGTGCTACAGGTCGGTAGTCATTTAGGCAGGTTATCTTAGTGTCCTTGGGCACGGGGACTATGGTGGTCTGCTTGAAACATGTTGGTATTACAGACTCAGTCAGGGACATGTTGAAAATGAAAATGTTAGAACTAGGAACAGGAGTTGTTCAGGACGGGTCTGTACCTACATATATTCCCATATTCAAAAGTTAATCTAGCCATCTAATGTGGAGTTCCCACCACATTGGTTACACTTATCCTATAGTGGTAGGGGTTAGGTCCAGATGTTAGACAGGGCACAGTTTTTCAAGCTAGTTTTACCTAGCATACTGGAAAAGAAATGTCCCTAATGTGTTTTCAATGTTTATAAATAATGATTTGTAATAAAGTTAGCCCGGCCTCAGTATGATTGACAATTACCTCAAATATTTTGAAAAGAAACAAAGTTACAACTGCGTCTGGTTTGCTCCCAGCCAGGTCTTTAGACAAACTGTACAACTTTGCCGAGTGTGCTGGTCTGCATCTGGTCCTTGGGCTCAACGCCCTGCAGAGAAACCCTGACTCCTCCTGGAACTCCTCCTCAGCACTCAGCCTCCTCAAATACAGCGCCGGGAAGAAATACAACATTTCCTGGGAACTGGGCAACGGTCAGTATCTACACAACATTATATACTATATATTATATAATTTATGCTATTAAATACAGTATAATTATAAAACATTATGTAACACTGTACTTGAAGGGTGTATACAGTGAGGGAAAAAAGTATTTGATCCCCTGCTGATTTTGTATGTTTGCTCACTGACAAAGAAATGATCAGTCTATAATTTTAATGGTAGGTTTATTTGAACAGTGAGAGACAGAATAACAACAAAATAATCCAGAAAAACGCATGTCAAAAATGTTATAAATTGATTTGCATTTTAATGAGGGAAATAAGTATTTGACCCCCTCTCAATCAGAAAAATTTCTGGCTCCCAGGTGTCTTTTATACAGGTAACGAGCTGAGATTAGGAGCACACTCTTAAAGGGAGTGCTCCTAATCTCAGTTTGTTACCTGTATAAAAGACACCTGTCCACAGAAGCAATCAATCAATCAGATTCCAAACTCTCCACCATGGCCAAGACCAACGAGCTCTCCAAGGATGTCAGGGACAAGATTGTAGACCTACACAAGGCTGGAATGGGCTACAAGACCATCACCAAGCAGCTTGGTGAGAAGGTGACAACAGTTGGTGTGATTATTCGCAAATGGAAGAAACACAAAATAACTGTCAATCTCCCTCGGCCTGGGGCTCCATGCAAGATCTCACCTCGTGGAGTTGCAATGATCATGAGAACGGTCAGGAATCAGCCCAGAACTACACGGGAGGATCTTGTCAATGATCTCAAGGCAGCTGGGACCATAGTCACCAAGAAAACAATTGGTAACACACTACGCCGTGAAGGACTGAAATCCTGCAGCGCCCGCAAGGTCCCCCTGCTCAAGAAAGCACATATACTGGACCGTCTGAAGTTTGCCAATGAACATCTGAATGATTCAGATTAGAACTGGGTGAAAGTGTTGTGGTCAGATGAGACCAAAATCGAGCTCTTGGGGGTGTTTTTCTGCTAAAGGGACAGGACAACTTCACCTCATCAAAGGGACGATGGACGGGGCCATGTACCGTCAAATCTTGGGTGAGAACCTCCTTCCCTCAGCCAGGGCATTGAACATGGGTCGTGGATGGGTATTCCAGCATGACAATGACCCAAAACTCACGGCCAAGGCAACAAAGGAGTGGCTCAAGAAGAAGCACATTAAGGTCCTGGAGTGGCCTAGCCAGTCTCCAGACCTTAATCCCATAGAAAATCTGTGGAGGGAGCTGAATGTTCGAGTTGCCAAACGTCAGGCTCGAAATCTTAATGACTTGGAGAAGATCTGCAAAGAGGAGTGGGACAAAATCCCTCCTGAGATGTGTGCAAACCTGGTGGCCAACTACAAGAAACGTCTGACCTCTGTAATTGCCAACAAGGGTTTTGCCACCAAGTACTAAGTCATGTTTTGTCATTTGTCATTAAAATGCAAATCAATATATAACATTTTTGACATGCGTTTTTCTGGATTTTGTTGTTGTTATTCTGTCTCTCACTGTTCAAATAAACCTACCATTAAAATTATAGACTGATCATGTCTTTGTCAGTGGGCAAACATACAAAATCAGCAGGGGATCAAATACTTTTTTCCCCTCACTGTACATAACGCATTCCAAACACCTTTATGAAACAATTTCTAACACCTTTATGAGCGTAGCAGTATTGTTCAAAAAATAGATATGTATTTATCCATTCTACACATTTTTATTTTCACAAGCACAGTACCCAAACCCAAAGTATTAACCTAGGAACACATGCTTTTTAGAGCATGCAAATTGTAACAACTGTGTCATTTGTATGTTTTGACTCTGAGACTAACCGGAAAAATAAGTAATGATTGAAAGGAAGCCATTCAGAGGAGTGAAGAAAGAGTAGAGAGAGAGAGCGTAGAGAGAAAGAGCATAGAGAAAGAGAGGGGGGAGGGGGGTATTGTCACGATCGTCGGGTACAGAGGACCAAGGCGCAGCGTGGAAGGTGAACATATTTTATTAATCTGAATGATAACACGAACAAAAACGATAATGTGACGTCCAAAGGTGCAAAACACAAACCTATACAGGAACAAGATCCCACAAACACTGTGGGAAAACTGGCTGCTTAAGTATGGTTCCCAATCAGAGACAACAAGCAACAGCTGATACACGTTGCCTCTGATTGAGAACCACACTGGCCAACATAGAAATACTAAACTAGAATGAAAAACAAATGAAAACTCACACCCTGGCTCAACATACTAGAGTCCCCAGAGCCAGGGCGTGACAGTACCCCCCCCCCAAAGGCGCGGACTCCGACCGCGCCAACCAAACACCACAGGGGAGGGACCGGGTGGGCACTCCGCCTTGGCGGCGGATCCGGCTCCGGGCATGATCCCCACTCCCTCTCTAACCCCCCAAAGAACCCCTGGTCCGGTCTGGCCCTGCTGACCGGAGCTGGACTGCACACTGGTGGAGCGGATTGCTCTAGCTCCGGCGTGAAGCAGCTGACCCGCGCCGAACCAGGCACCGGTGGAACAGGCACGGGCTTTACCGGACTGACGACGCACACCACTGGCTTGGTGTGGGGAGCAGGAACGGGCCGAGCCGGGCTGACGAACCGCACCACTGACTTGGTGCGGGGAGCAGGAGCGGGCCGGACCGGGCTGACGAAGCGCACCACTGACTTGGTGCGGGGAGCAGGAACGGGCCGAGCCGGGCTGACGAAGCGCACCACTGACTTGGTGCGGGGAGCAGGAACAGGCCGAGCCGGGCTGACGAAACGCACCACTGACTTAGTGCGGGGAGCAGGAGCGGGCCGGACCGGGCTGACGAAGCGCACCACTGACTTGGTGCGGGGAGCAGGAACGGGCCGAGCCGGGCTGACGAAGCGCACCACTGACTTGGTGCGGGGAGCAGGAACGGGCCGGACCGGGCTGGCGAAGCGCACCACAGGCTCGATGCGGGGAGCAGGAACAGGCCGGACCGTACTGGGGACACACACCACTGGCCCTACGCGGGGATCAGGCAACTGGTAACACACCCCAGTACCTCTCGCCGTGCCTCTACACTTTCCTTCCCCTTTGTGACCAGTGGCCCCCTTAACCTGGCGGCCTCCTCTGCCAACCCGCTGGACCGCTCTATCGCGGCCTCCTGCTGCCCCGTCGTCCACGGCGTGAGCCCCCCCCTAAAAAAATTCTGGGTGTCTCTCCTCCCCGTGGACCAGGCCTCCATATCTCTCGCCAGACTCTCACCCCACTGCTCCAAAGTCCAACCTCTCTGCTCTTCACTTGGCTTGGCCCAGTCGAGACTCTTACTCCACTGCTCCAAAGTCCAACCTTTCTGCTCTTCACTTGGCTTGGCCCAGTCGAGGTTGCAAAGGCGATCCGCTAGAGATTCCCCTGGCGATGGCTCCTGGACACGCTGCTTGGTCCAGTTTTGGTGGGATCTTCTGTCACGATCGTCGGGTACAGAGGACCAAGGCGCAGCGTGGAAGGTGAACATATTTTATTAATCTGAATGATAACACGAACAAAAACGATAACGTGACGTCCAAAGGTGCAAACCACAAACCTATACAGGAACAAGATCCCACAAACACTGTGGGAAAACTGGCTGCTTAAGTATGGTTCCCAATCAGAGACAACAAGCAACAGCTGATACACGTTGCCTCTGATTGAGAACCACACTGGCCAACATAGAAATACTAAACTAGAATGAAAAACAAATGAAAACTCACACCCTGGCTCAACATACTAGAGTCCCCAGAGCCAGGGCGTGACAGGTATTTAGGGATGCTCAAATATGGAGTGGTTTTAAAAAGGAGAAGTAAACAGCTGATGACTTGCTCAGTGGTGCATCCTCGACCCTAGAAACCCTGCCAATATGACAGACACAAGCAGTCTTGCCAGCAGGGGGAAACTATAGGGGTCTGTGTTTTATTTTGTGGGGGAAATGGAGCCTCTTTCTGGCTGAGACCATCAACACAGATGGAGAGAGAGAAAGAGAGGGATAGAAAGAGGGAGGGGGGGGGGACCTCCCTGTTATCTTGGCCCATTCTCCTGGCAAGGCCTCCTTCCTGCAGCATTACAATAATGACGACTTAGTTATCGCTCCCTTACTGGGCACTGAGAGAAACATATATTGGACTGTACCTCTCACTCTCTCACACTCTCACACACTCTGGGTGTCCTCTTTAACAGTGCTTGTGTTGAACAGTGTTAGAATTACACACTCTGTGTCTCGCTGTAATACTGTGTACTTAGGGTTCCATTCAAGGACAACATGAAAATGGCAGTACTGCCTAAGTTGTGTTTAGCAGCAGACTGAGCTAGAGGAGGTCTATGATGTTATGGTGTTGAAGTGTTTTAACTGCTCACTTATGGAGCAAAGATCCTCCCCCAAGGTGGAAAACTATCTGACCAAGACAAGCTCTCCAGAAACAGGATTTAACTGGGTAAATAAGCTGGTAGAATGTATTAACAAATTAAACTGAATGAAGATCGAGGTGAATGTCTATTCGTTTGAAAGATTGCTATTTGCGCTCCATCTTTCTCCAGAGTGGAATGGTTACTGTAAAATGGTGGATCATACTGTTTATAGCACTTTCCTGACCTTTAATTGAATCCCTCTCTCCATCTCTCTCCAGAGCCTAATGGCTACCGTAGCATGATGGGTCAGACAGTGAACAGTTCCCAGCTAGCCCAGGACTACACCCTGCTGAGAACGCTACTGCAGTCTGTACGCTACTACAACCGAGCACACCTCTTCGGCCCGAACGCTGGACGACCACGCAAAAACGCCATTCTGCTGCTTGATGGGTGAGTCGCCTCACTGACACCATTGTCAATATATGGCCACACTACAAACGTCCTGAACTATGGAATGGGGCTATCTTTTAGAAATTTGATTTAAGCAACACACACACACACACTCACACAGGCCCAGTGTTTATGTAGAAGCCTACAGTCTGATGGTCCCAGGCCCTGGTCTAGTTAAATAGGCTGTCAGCTGTATAGAGTGTCAGTGGATTGATAAGGTGGCCGAGCGATGTCCCACCTGTCCCCTCCTCTCTCTTCTCTCCTCTCTGTTCTCTCCTCTCTCTCACAGACCAGATAATCTTTGTCGAGTCCTCTTATATACATTTCCACCCCTCTATCTTAGACACACCATTGGGACTTGCCAAAAGTAGTGGATTTGTTAGGTTAAATGTTGGATTTGTTATATGTTAAATGGTAGATTTGTTTCCACTCCACAAAGATGGATTTGGCAGAGCAGCATTTTTTTGCATAGCTCTAGGATGCTTATGTACACTGAACCAAAATAGTAAAGTGTTGGTCCCATGTTTCATGAGCTGAAATAAAAGATCCAAGTAATCTTCCATACGCACAAAAAGCTTATTTCTCTCATATTTTGTTTACAACTTTGTTTACATCCCTGTTAGTGAGCATTTCCCCTTTGCCAAGATAATCCATCCACCTGACAGGTGTGGCATATCAAGAAGCTGATTAAACAGCATGATCATTACACAGGTGCACCTTGTGCCTGGGACAATAAAAGGCCATTCTAAAATGTGCAGTTTTGTGACACAACGCCACAGATGTCTCAAGTTTTGAGGGAGCATGCAATTGGCATGCTGACTGCAGGAATGTTCACGAGAGCTGTTGCCAGAGAATTGCATATACATTTCTCTACCATAAGCCGCCTCCAACATCGTTTTAGAGAATTTGGCAGTACGTCCAACCATCCTCACAACCGCAGACCATATGTATGGCGTCGTGTGGGTGAGTGGTTTGCTGATGTCAACATTGTGAACAGAGTGCCCCATGGTGGCGGTGGGGTTATGGTATTGGCAGGCATAAACTACAGACAATGACCACAATTGCATTTTATCGATGGCAATTTCGATGCACAGAGATACCGTGACAAGATCCTGAGGACCATTGTCGTGCCATTCATCCACCTCCATCACCTCATGTTTTAGCATGATAATGCACGGCCCTATATCACAAGGATCTGTACACAATTCCTGGAAGTTGAAAACGTCCCAGTTCTTCCATGGCCTGCATACTCACCAGACATGTCACCCATTGAGCATGTTTGGGATGCTCTGAATCAACGTGTATGACAGCGTGTTCCAGTTCCCGCCAATATCCAGCAACTTCGCACAGCCATTTAAGAGGAATGGGACAACGTTCCACAGACCGCAATCAACAGCCTGATCAACTCTATGCGAAGGAGATGTGTCGCACTGCATTAGGCAAATGGTGGTCACACCAGATACTGACTGGTTTTCTGATCCACGGCCCTACCTTTTTTTAAGGTATCTGTGACCAACAGATGCATATCTGTATTCCCAGTCATGACAAAGCCACAGATTAAAGGCTAATGAATTTATTTCAATTGACTTATTTCCTTATATGAACTGGAACTCAGTAAAATCTTAGAAATTGTTGCATGTTGCGTTGATATTTTTGTTTAGTATAATAAGGGCAGCTAAAAAAAGATCTGCTTGACGTCAATGTTTTGGCTAGAGCTTTTCTGTAGGTACACATCAACAGATATAACATTTATATTAGCAATACTCACTACAATAAAACTCTTACTTACTATAGCTGAGCTGATGATTTTGATTTAGAGAGTCTTGGAATACCATTTCACACATGTGTGAATTAGGAGGGAGATACTGTAGGAGGTCCTCCTTTCCCTTCTCCTTTACCCGGGTCTTTCCCCTGGTTTTACTTTGTCTCACGGTCACAGCCTCTGTCTCAGGCGTGCGTGTGTGTGTGTCTACCACAGTTGTCTGCTTAAAAACAAAGGCTAAATGGACGGAGATAACATCAGTGTCATTTAAAAGATGTAACCAAGACTAAACATCTTTAACTGGTGAGAGTGCCTTTCTGACAAGCTGTTTAGATTGAAGAATCTGGACAGGTCAGAAAGCCCCAAATAAGGAGAGTTTCAGGTTGAGACTACCCGGTCCTCATGTCTTGTTTCTCACGTGTCTCTTTGGCTCAAACAGTTAGAAATACACACACACAAACATTGACAACCTTGTCAAGAGGCCGAGATATGAGACTAATCAAAAGTCCTTGTTTTATACAAGAAATCTGCTAGTATCTCAGTAGTGTTTTAAAGTGAATCAGCTGATGAACATCGTGTTTTTATACCCAGGTTCATGAAGAACGCTGGTTCGGTTGTGGAAGCTGTAACGTGGCAACAGTAGGTATTTTACCCCTTTTTCTATCCTATATCTGCATACCTGTATCACTTAGCTTCATACACACATTCCCTATATAATAATAATAATAATACAAATAATAATAATAATAATAATAATAATAATAATAATAATAATAATAATAATAATAACAATAGACAAGTTCTCATTCATAAAACCTCTTAAAGTTTGTCAAGTAGAATACAAATTATTTCCAGTCAAACTGTTTCCAGGGAGAAATGTTTTGATGGCTTAAAAAAAAAATACAAGCAATAGTGAGAACCAGCTGCTGAAAGAACGGCATGGTTTTGGTTTGGTCTTTTCCTCACACTGTCTCTCCTCTGCTTTCCTGCCCATTCTGTCTTGTGGTGTCGTTCTTGAAGTGACTGAGCGGCTAAAGACATGTCTGCCTGTTGTTGTGGTTTGTAATGGTCATTGTTTACAGGCAGGCTGTGGTTGACATTCTGAGAGAGAAAAAAAATGGCATCGCTGTCAGAATGAAGTGCAATAGTCTGCAGTAGTTTCAAAATAAGGGAATATCACTGTTTCGTGCCAAGGTATTCACATATTTGTCTCATTAACACACACGCGCACACAAGCACGCACACAAACACGTACAAACGCACACGCAGACACACACACCACACTGCTAGAGCAGGGCCTTGTTAAGGCCAAGGTCAGGCTAATTAAGGGATTGGGAAGAGGAAGGTTTAGCACAACACCACCCACACTGGTAAAGTCAAACCATATGCTTACACACACACACACACACACACGTCCTGCCAATTACCCTCTTTACACTACAGGACTAGGTTCCATGCCAGCCAGACTGCGTGACAGATAGGCTGACCTCTATAAACCAACTTTTAAGCAATAAAAGCTCTGAAAAGGTGCCACTTTGAACAACAGCGAAATACGCTTGCGTGATGACTAACCTTGCCTAAGACCTGAAGACATGTTACGTGAATGATCCGGTCTTGTGTTTTTCTATAGAGAGAAAGTTGCACCAATCCATCCAGCAGTCCTTCCTATAGATGGTACATATTAGATTTGTGTTGAACAACTTGGTTTATTTATACAGTTTACATAATCGAGTGATTTGGCATGTAACAGCATGTTACATGTTAGGAACACAAAACACGTGTTACACATGTTAAAGTGTATCTGTGACCAGACAGTTCACCATGCCTGTAGTCTCCCTCGGTCTGGCTCTGTGGGGAGCTCAGGTAAGAAGGTTAGGGATGATTAGTGTAGCACTAATTGTTCACACCTCTTACACACAGACATGTATGTAAACACATGCAAACACACACACACACACGTATATCAGATATACCTTCCCAAGCTTACGCTAACTTACACCTCCCTACAGTACATATTTTTGATGTTCTCTTTCTCCAGTACTTCCAGAACTTCCCCTGTCACTTCCCTACTGTTGACTTCATCCTCATAGTGTGGTTTTGTTCTCTTTCGATTATTTGTTTCGATATCTCACGAGGGTGATTCCCCAGAATCTCAGAAACTCAAAGAACCAACCACACACACACACGTCTGTCGGAGACAGACAGGTCGATCCGCGAATGAGGTGAGCACCTCCCCTCATCATAAAGAGACACTCGTTCACCCTCTGATCAATCTCACCTCTCTTCCTCACAAAGAGTACTTCTCTAAGCTCTCCTCAGCATGACTTGATCTGTTTTCCTGTTCAACTGTTCGCAGGTGTGCTGCGAGGTAATGCCGCCGAGCACAGGTTTTTCTGCTCTCGTCTTCTGTGTTGGGTGACTTTACCAGGGAAAAAAAGTTTTTGCTTCGGGTAACAATTTGTTTTACTCATTTTCTTCCCTTTGTCTCCTGTTGTAGCTAGCGTCATATGGCTTGGCTAGCTTAGCTGCAAGGCTTAGTTAAACTGGCTAGCTCGCCGCAAGACTACTCCACAGACCCAGTCTTCATGAGCCAACGTCTTGGATGGCTACCGCGAGGACCTTCACCCACATTTCCAGGGCTTGGCCCCCGGAGTAGGCGATGAGGACGATGGCAAGGGCACGACCTACCTCCAGGAGGAGGTAGAGGACGAGGAAGCACAACCGTTACCTCTAGGCCTTCTTCTGCCCTAAGCAGGGCATCGATGGTGGATGGCAGATATTCGCTCATCGATGTCTGCAAACAGGCAGCGGCCAGACTCAGCATTGAGTGAACCAAACCCATTGGGGGTGGCAGCACAGAGGGACTGGTACGAGCGGAGGAAACTCCCCTCTCGCACCATCTCAGGCAAGCAATTCCTCTCTGCTATCCCAGTTTGCGTGGAGGAAGCCAAACACAATTAGGACAAACCCTTGACTGGCAATAATCCAAACCAGACGACTTTTTGTCAACATGAATGTCAAGGACATAAAGAAGCTGGGCCTCGGCAAGCCACTTGTGGGTGAGCCATCACTGGACAACCACCTCAACCCCAGTGCCTCGTCGCTGACAGGCACTTCTCTCCCTATTAAGACGGACCGCCTTTCTGCATCCATCTACCAAAAGGTCTTCGTATTTGCCACACATTCTGTACGGGTATTGAACATTATGTCCCTACTGCTGGCTTACCAGGTCGATTTGATGCTAGAGATGCATAATCTCCTAGCTATCGGCAAGCCTAAAACAGACCTTTGGGATGAGATCTGTGTCTTATTTCACAGCACTTTTGTGCCGCTGGAAAGCGTGGAGATGAAATATCTCTCATTTAAGACAGCCGAGATAGCAGTTTGATAGACCTTAACAGTCTCTCCTTTAAGACAGCTTTACTGGTCGCCCTTACGTCCGCAAAGTGAATCAGTTAGCTGCATGCAATGTCAGTTCAACATTCGCTCCCCCCCCAGCGGTTCCACAGTTTGTATCCAGTACACGCATTGTGCATATACTTGGATAGAACGAAAGCTTTGCACAAGAGAGACCAACTTTTTATGTCCTTTGTGAGAGGCCCCTCTCTCATCAACGGTTATCACGGATTGTGGAAGCTATTATATTGGCCTATAATAGCAAGGGGTTACAGCCTCCGGAAGGCCTGAGGGCTTTTATGAAGTTCTACCGGCTAGACGTCACTGCACATTCTTTGGTACATACTGTCCTCAGTGTCGGGGCCTCTGAGGGTTGATACGTTGAGACTACCTGGCTACGGAGAGCATGCTGCAATACGGGAGTTGGCCATATCCCTCATGTGAGATATCGAAACTAATAACTGAAAGAGAATTTAAGGTTATTTGCGTAGCCTCAGTTCTCTGATATTATGAGTGAGATGTCTCACCGCATTCAAATAAAATAAAATACAAGTTTATTGGTCGTGTACACAGTTTAGCAGATGTTATAGCGGGTGCAGTGATAATGCTTATGTTACCAGCTCCTAACAATGCAGTAAAATGTCAAACAAGTACACAAACAATAATAAAAATCAAGAAATCTTGAAATGGCGGAAAGAATCCAACTAACAACCCAAATAGCACTACAATATTCCCTACTCGCAAGAGCTTGAGGAAGTTCGGCATGATCGAGAATGATCAGAGGGCGGGTGAGTGGTGGCTCTTTATGATGAGGGGAGGGGCTCACCTTATTCGCCACTCGACTTGTCTGTTTCCGACAGACGTGTGTGATTGGTTCTTCAAGCTTCTGAGATTCTGGTGAATCCCCCTCATGTGAGATATCTCACTCATAATATCAGAGAACCGGGGGTTACGCAAGTAACCTTACGTTTTGGCTTAGCGGGAGTATTGCTCCATGAATAGAGACATAGAGACCATGTAGTCAGAAGACTGAACACTCAGCAAGGGGACTGAGGTTATTTACAGCTACAGTATATGGAGAAAGCAGAGAAAATAGAGAGAGCAGTGGGAGGAAAGAAAGAGCAAAGACTGCAGGAGGGTAACAGAGATTTGTGTTGCTCTCCACACTTTAGTCACTGTCCCGCCGGACTCGTAAATCCTGAGGGCCCATTCCCCTGGAGGGCCACATGTTATTCAGTGGTGGAGCTTAGACCCTCACAAACACACACACACACACAAACACACACACACACACACACACACACACACACACACACACACACACACGACCGCACCCTTTGTCTCTTGTCTCCCTTTCTCTCTCTCTCCTTCTTTCTCTCTCTCACCTTCTTTCTCTCTCTCTCTCCTTCTTTCTCTCTCTCTCTCTTTCTTTCTCTCTCCCTCTCTCCTTCTTTCTCTCTCTCACTTGCCTCCTTTTCTCTCTCTCTGTTCCCTCCCTGCCTTCCTCCGATTCTTGTCACTTTCAATTCAATTCAATTTAAGGGCTTTATTGGCATGGGAAACATGCAGTACCAGTCAAAAGTTTGGACACACCTACTCATTCAAGGGATTTTCTTAATTTTTTAAAAGTGTTTACATTGTAGAATAATAGTGAAGACATCAAAACTATGAAATAACACATATGGAATCATGTAGTAACCAGAAAAGTGTTAAACAATTCTTCAAATAGCCACCCTTTGCCTTGATGACAGCTTTGCACACTCTTGGCATTCTCTCAAACAGCTTCACCTGGAATGCTTTTCCAACAGTCTTGAAGGAGTTCCCACATATGCTGAGCACTTGTTGGCTGCTTTTCCTTCACTATGCTGTCTGACGCATCCCAAACCATCTAAATTGGGTTGAGGTCGGGGGATTGTGGAGGCCAGGTAATCTGATTCAGAACTCCATCCCTCTCCTTCTTGGTAAAATAACCCTTACACAGCCTGGAGGTGTGTTGGGTCATTGTCCTGTTGAAAAACAAATGATAGTCCCACTAAGCCCAAACCAGATGGGATGACGTATCGCTGCAGAATGCTGTGGTAGCCATGCTGGTTAAGTGTGCCTTGAATTCTAAATATATCACAGACAGTGTCACCAGCAAAACACCCCAACACCATAACACCTCCTCCTCCACGCTTTACGGTGGGAACTACACATGCGGAGATCATCCGTTCACCCACACCGCATTTCACAAAGACACAGCGGTTTGAACCAAAAATCTCCAATTTGGACTCCAGAACAAAGGACAAATTTCCATCGGTCTAATGTCCATTGCTCATGTTTCTTTGCCCAAGCAGGTCTCTTCTTCTTATTGGTGTCCTTTAGTAGTGGTTTCTTTGCAGCAATTCGACCATGAAGGCCTGATTTACACAGTCCCCTCTGAACAGTTGATGTTGAGATGTGTCTGTTACTTGAACTCTGTGAAGTATTTATTTGAGCTGCAATTTCTGAGGCTGGTAACTCTAATGAACTTATCCTCTGCAGCAGAGGTAACTCTGGGTCTTCCATTCCTGTGGCGGTCCTCATGAGAGCCAGTTTCATCATAGCGCTTGATGGTTTTTGCGACTGCACTTGAAGAAACTTTAAAAGTTCTTGAAATGTTCCGCATTGACTGACCTTCATGTCTTAAAGTAATGATGGACTGTCGTTTCTCTTTGCTTATTTGAGCTGTTCTTGCCATAATATGGACTTGGTCTTTTACCAAATAGGGCTATCTTCTGTATACCCCCCCACACACACACACACACACACACACCTTGTCACAACACAACTGATTGGCTCAAACGCATTAAGAAGGAAATAAATTCCACAAATTAACTTTTAAGAAGGCACACCTGTTAATTTAAATGCATTCCAGTTGACTGCCTCATGAAGCTGGTTGAGAGAATGCCAAGAGTGTGCAAAGATGTCATCAAGGCAAAGGGTGGCTTTTTGAAGAATCTCAAATATAAAATATATTTTGATTTGTTTAACACTTTTTTGGTTACTACATTATGTGTTCTTTCATAGTTTTGATGTCTTCACTATTATTCTACAATGTAAAACATTGTAAAAATTAAGAAAAACCCTTGAGTGAGTAGGTGTGTCCAAACCTTTGACTGGTAGTGTATGTTTACATTGCTAAAGCTGTGACGAGGTGTGAAAGAAGGAGTCAGGCGCAGGAGGTAAAATACCGAAGTCCAGAGTTTAATCCGTTTGCATAAATCAAACGCCCCAAGCGTCAAACAAAACTGTACAAGGGAAAACATCCACCTTGGCAATAACACAGTGAAATGTAGCTCAACCGAGCTACACGCTCTCACAACAATACAATCACTCACAAAGACAAGGGGAACATAGGGAACACTTATACACATACTAATTAGGGGAATGATCACCAGGTGTGTGTGATTGACAAGACATGACAAGTGGAGTGATGAGAATGGGATCAGCAGTAGCTAGTACTCCGGTGACGACGAACGCCGAAGCCTGCCCGAACCAGGAGGGGGGACAGCCTCGGCGGAAGTTGCCCCGAATAAACCTTTGGTAGTAGTTGGCAAAGCCAAGGAAGCGCTGCACCTCCTTTACCGTGGTTGGTCGGCCAATTACGCACGGCTGCAATGCGGTCTCCCTCCATCTCCACACCTGTGGTGGTAATGCGATATCCGAGGAAGGAGATTGACTGCTGGAAAAACTCACACTTCTCTGCCTTGGCATAAAGATCATTTTCCAGCAGTCGGACCAGTACTTTGCGAACCAGGGACACATCCTCAGCATGCGTAGCGGAATACACCAGGATGTCATCGATGTAGACCACCACACCGCAACCAAGCATGTCTCATTCACAAAGGACTGGAAAACGGATGGAGCATTCATCAAACCGTAGGGCATCACCAGGTATTCATAATGCCCTGAGGTTGTGCTGAATGCTGTTTTCCACTCATCCCCTTCCCAAATACGCACCAGGTTGTAGGCATTCCTGAGGTCTAATTTGGTGAAAAAATGGGCCCCATGCATTGACTCAATCACTGAAGGAATGAGGGGAAGAGGATAACTAAATCGTACCGTCACATTATTCAGTGGTCGATAATCAATGCACGGGCGTAAACCGCCATCTTTCTTCTTCACAAAGAAGGAACTCGAGGAGGCAGGTGAAGTGGAGGGACGTATATACCCCTGGCGCAGGGACTCAGTGACGTATTTTTCCATAGCCTCCGTTTCAGCCTGCGACAGGGGATACACATGACTCCTGGGAGGTACAGCGTCTACCCAAAGTTTTATCGCGCAATCCCCCTCCCGATGAGGTGGAAATTTAGTCGCTTGCATCTTGGAAAATGCGAGCGCCAGATCATGGTATTCGGGGGGAATGCGCACGGTGGGGGTACCGTCTGGACTTTCCACTGTGGTCGCACCAACGGAAACACCTAGACACCTACCCGGACACTCACGCGACCACCCCGTAAGAACCCTCTGCGGCCATGAGAAATTGGGGTTGTGAAGGGCTAACCACAGGATACCCTAGACTACAGGGTAAGCAGGAGACTCAATAATCATAAAGGTGATCTGCTCAACATGTGTCTCCTGCGTAATCATGGTGACTGGTACCGTAACCTCCTTAACCAACCCGGATCCTAATGGTCGACTATCTAGTGCTCTGATGGGGAGTGGAATGGTTAGGGGAACCAATGAAATGCCTTGACGGTGTGCAAATGCCCTGTCCATAAAATTCCCAGCTGCGCCTGAATCGACTAGAGCCTTACACTGGGAACCTACCAAGTGATCGGAAAAGGAGATAGATAAAGTACAGTGTGCCGCAAAGGGCTCTGAACACGTTTGGGTGTTCGTTACCTGGGGTGATGCGTGAGTACCCTACCTACCGCCTCCAGACCCAAAAGAACGTTGACTGCGACGTGAGGTGGATTGTCCCTTCGTGCCACCAGAGTGGCACTGTTGCTGTCCTCCTGCGCTCTCTCGACCGGCAGCTCACCCCAGCGCCATCTGCTCGGTGTCAGAGTCGTCCGGAGTGGGAACGGGTAGACCCCTACCAGGACGTCCTCTGGCTGCTAGCAGATTGTCCAGCCGGATGGCCATGTCCACCAATTGGGAGACCGATAGCATGGCATCCCGGCACGCTAGCTCCCGTCGGACGTCTAAGGTGGCACTGGAAATGGTCTATCAGGGCCCGCTCGTTCCACCCGGACCCCGCTGCCAGCGTCCGGAACGCAAGCGAGTAGTCCTGAGCGGTCCTCGTCCCCTGCCTCAGATTAACCAGTCGTTCGCCCGCCTCTCGACCCTCAGGCGGGTGATCAAAAACGGCCCGAAAGAGGCGAGCAAACTCCCCGTAGTTCTCCAACGTGGTACCTCCCTCGTTCCACACCGTGTTGGCCCACTCCAAGGCTCTCCCACAAAGGGAGGAAACGAGGACGGATACCTTCTCCCGCTCCCGGGGCTCCGGTCTGATGCTGGAGAAATACAACTCCAGTTGGAGTAGGAATCCCTTACATCGCGCTTCAGTCCCATCAAATGCCGGTGGCCGGGATATCTGGATCCCTCCAGGGGCTGGGGTGTAAGTGGCTGCATCCGGTTGACCAGCTGGTCTCGATAGATCGGATCCTCTCCTCTCCAGGCGTTCTACCACCTGAAGAACCCGATCCATTGCTTCCCCCAAGCTGGCCAACATCGAGGAATGCTCCTGGACCCTTGCCACAACTCCAGGCATGCGGTCTTCTCCTGCTGACTCCATATCAGATCAGGTGAGTGATTCTGTGACGAGGTGTGAAAGAAGGAGTCAGGTGCAGGAGGTAAAATACCGAAGTCCAGAGTTTAATCCGTTTGCATAAATCAAACGCCCCAAGTGTCAAACGAAACTGTACAAGGGAAAACATCCACCTTGGCAATAACATAGTGAAATGTAGCTCAACCGAGCTACATGCTCTCACAACAAAACAATCACTCACAAAGAAGGGGAACAGAGGGAACACTTATACACATACTAATTAGGGGAATGAGCACCAATTGTGTGTGATTGACAAGACATGACAAGTGGAGTGATGAGAATGGGATCGGCAGTAGCTAGTACTCCGGTGACGACGAACGCCGAAGCCTGCCCGAACCAGGAGGGGGGGCAGCCTCGGCGGAAGTCGTGACAAAAGCAAGTAAACATCTTAATACTTGTCTCAGACAAACTCTGGTATTTATCTACATCTCAACCATTCCACTACATAATCCCTGCTCTGCTCTACTGCTCTGAGACTGACAAGTCAGAGAGAGAACCATTGTAGAGGGGAGACAGAGGTGGGAGAGGAGAGAGAAGTAGAGAGAGACCATAGCGAGACAGCTAGAGAGGAAAGAGATCAACATTGAGCGAGAGAGAGAAGAGGCAGGAGTAGTACAGTATATAGATACTGCCAGAGTGAAAGAGAAGAAAAAGTGAGAGAGAGAGAGTGAGAGAGTGAGAGTGAGAGAGAGAGAGAGAAATAAAGAGAAAGCGACTGATGCGAGGAAAGGTGATTCATCATTGTCTGGGTAAAGAATGTAATTCCAAATAGAGGATACATTCTGTTCTCTACAGATGTGTTCACGCTTTCATTATTCCCATAGGTAGAGGAGAAGTCGGATCAGCAGACAGCTTCCCTACAAAACTACTGTGTACTATGTATTTTTGGCTGACAAAGTTGGTCATACATAAATTATATCATAACCCAGTTTGGTAAAGCTTTACCAGTTTTGGTAACCCTTGATGGTAAAGCATTTTATAGTTTTCTTACAATTAGGTCCCACTTTAAACAAACAATTTATAAAGGCTTGTATAGAATACATAAAGTCTTCATTAGCACAAAATAGATACTTCACAAATCACTTACTCTATTTACGGTGCATGGTAACACTTTACTTGAAGGGGGTATACATACAGTAAGGCATTCATAACTCCTTTATGAGTGCTGCAGTATCATTCATAACAAACTTTATAACATATTAATTCAAAATGAAATTCCCTTGAAATAGATATTTATTTACCCATTGTAGAGTGAAAATGTGTATTTCTACTGCCACAGTACCAACCCTCTAATACAGGGATGGGAAACTGACGGCCCTTTTGTAGGCCCGCAGGGCTGTTTCTTTTTTAACTTTCTTTTTTACTTACTGTTGACTGTTCGAATAGTAGAATACGCAAGGTGCAATTTAGTTATGCATCAGTAGTCTTTCCCTTGTTATGCCAGTCACTGAGAGTCACTTAATTAGCCCATGTCAGCTAAACATTTTAATCATGGCCGAATTACCAATCGGGGCCCCCCATTGATTTTGTAAGTCACTCTCACTCAGATATCATATTAAAAACGGCAAACATTTCTCTCCACCCAACGGCAAGATGTGTAGAATTGCAGGAAATTAGCTGTAAAACTGCTCATTTTCCCCCCGCCCCATGGCAAAATGTGTAGCAATATTTTCTTTGTGGCCCCCTTCAAAGTTGCCCATCCGTGCTGTAATATATCCGTGCCCATCCATGCTCTAATACACTATTCACGTAACAGGCTGGGAGCAGAACAGTTAGTGACTGTGTGCATAGAGTGTTTTGTATCCTCTCTCATGATCTTTCAATGCTGCAGGATGCCACTGGGTAAACAGCCCTTGCAATTATCAATATTATCTTAACCCTCCTATTATGTTCAAAAAGCCTATCCACAGTTGATGTTCTGTGTCAATTTGACCCAGTATCCATTAGTAAGTACAGAACATACAGTAAGAAGGTGGATCTGAAGCAAACAGAGTACCTGGCCTACAGTGAATCCTTGGCCTTGAGCACCAATCGTAAATGTCATGTTAGGCCTACAGCATGTTCTCTGCGAACTTAAGCCAAAAATATGTGTTCCTACAATAATACTTTGGGGGTTGGGTACTGTGGCTATGAAAATATAAATGTCTAAATAAATGTTTATATAAAGATCTATTTCTGTGTTACTGATGAAAATTGAAATGTAACTCCTTATAAATTATATTGAATAAATGTGTTACGAAGGTTTTTATAAATGGTAATGCAATACTCATGAAGGTGTTATGACTGGTTTCATAACGGTGTTGTGAATGGCTTTTGTATACTCCCTTTAAGTAAAGTGTTATCGGGTGCATTGCCAAATGTGACAAAACCCACTATGTCAATTCCCCAAAACAGGGTGACATAACGTTATTGATAATAGCCTAAACCTACCCAACCAGTCTGAATTCAATGGGAAACCCATACACCGTTGATGGAATTTATCAATTGTAAATAGTGATTGCTTTAGATCAGGTACTGCAAAAAATACTTTAATAATAATTAAAAGATCTACGAGATAAAGTGTGGAAAGGCGCAAGTCAGGGGATGGATATAAAACGATTTCAAAGGCTTTGTCTATCCCTCGGAACACAGTTAAAGCCATTATTAAGAAGTGGAAGGCGTATGGCAACACCCAGATCCTGCATAGATCAGGCCGTCCCTCCAAACTGGATGACCGGGCAAGGAGGAGACTGATCAGAGAGGCCACCAAGAAGCCAATTGTGACTTTGAAGGAGCTTCAGGCCTTTATGGCAAAGACTGGTCAATGTGTGCATGTGACCACAATATCACAAGCGCTCCACAAATCTAGCCTCTATGGGAGGGTGGCAAGAAGAAAAAAACACTCCTAAAAAAACATCAAGTCTCATTTGAGCTTTGCCAAAATGCACATTGTAGATTCGGAGGCCAAGTGGCAAATGTTGCTGTGGTCAGATGAGACCAAAATGTTACTTTTTGGCCTGAATGCAAAACGATATGTCTGGCGAAAACCCAATACATCTTTCCACCCAAAGAACACCATGCCTACAGTAAAGCACAGCGGTGGCAGCATCCTGTTGTGGGGGTGTTTCTCTTCAGCTGGGACTGGAGCACTTGTCAGGATAGAAGGGAAAATGGACAGTGCGATATACTGACAGATTCTTGAGGAGAACCTGCAGCCCTCTGCCAGGAAGTTGAAAATGGGAAGATGGTTCACATTTCAACATGACAATGACCCAAAGCACACCGCCAAAGCAACCATACAGTGGCTGAAGGACAAGAAGGTGAATTTCCTTGAGTGTCCTAGTCAGAGCCCCGACCTAAATCCCATCGAGAATCTATGGAATGACTTGAAGAGTGCAGTCCATGAGCGGTCACCATGCAATTTGACTGAGCTTGAACAATTCTGCAAGGAAGAATGGGCAAATATTGCACAGTCTAGGTGTGCAAAGTTAGTAGAGACGTATTCAAAGAGACCCATGGCTGTAATTCAAGCAAAAGGTGGTTCCATCAAGTATTAACTCAGGGGGGTGTTCACTTATCCAAATAGGGTATTTTACTGTTTTCATTTTAATTAATGTTCAGAGTTTTTTAGAAAAATGTTCTCCTCTTGGATATTGTGGGTTACTGTGTGTAAATAAAGACAGAAAAAGTCTGATTTTATGTGTTTTCATTTCAGGCTGTAAGGAAACAAAAGGTGAACATTTTGAAAGGGGTTGGTGACTTTCTATACCCACTGTATACTGTATACTGTAGTGTTGGAGAGCCAGTATGGAACAATAATAATAATAATATGCCATTTAGCAGACGCTTTTATCCAAAGCGACTTTCTTCCCTCTGGTCTTAAGATCAAATCCCAATGTCCTACATAGGGTGCCATCTTTCGGATGGGATGTTAAACAGGTGTCCTGACTCTGTGGTCACTAAAAATCCCATGGCACTTATTGTAAGAGTAGGGGTGTTAACCCCGATGTCCTGGCTAAATTCCCAACCTGTCCCCATTTCCGTCATGGCCACCGAATCATCCCCCTCATTCCTAATTGGCATATATCACTCCTCACCTCGCCACCTGATAGCTGATGTGTGGTGAGCACAAATGGTTGCCGTGCATCACCCAAATGGGTGCTACATATTGGTGGTGGATGAGGTGAATTTCCCATACCTTACAGTGCTTTGAGCACCTTAAAAGGCGCTATTAAAAATGCAATCAATATATATATATATATATATATATATATATATATATATATATATATATATTACTAACGTTTACAAATGTAAATGTATGTTAATATTAAATAATGATTATTAATTGGTGAACAAACTATTTCTAAATGGTTTATTACTGGACTGTATTATAAAGCGTTTGCAAGAGTTTCAGTTTGTGTGTACCATAGACGCAGCCTTTTTTCTCATGAGAATTATACTCTGTTTAAGTGTAACGTGTAGTGAGAGCATTTGGCATGCAATCAGGCGTTTGGCGTCAGATAACCAGATTATAACCAGTTAAAGATTTTAGTGTTAAAAAAACAACAACACTGAGAGTTTTAAATCAACACTGAAAGTGTTGAGTCTGTGGACCTGTATAGACACCGGAACAGTGTTAAATTAACACACTGCTTAGTGTAAAGCTATATTCAAAGATTTCCCAGAGTGCCTTGCCTTTCGAGCAAATTGTAGCGTTACCACCCATGATTGATGTGTATGAATATCATGCCAGTCTTAGGGTAAAACTAGGCCCTCAAAAAATGCCCTTATGAAATACGTATGATATTGTGCTAAATAAATTATTTTATTTTTTATGATAACATATTCGCTTAGTCCATAGGACCGAAAATGGATGAATGTAACAACCATTTCTAGTTACTAACAAATTCAGTCATGGGTGGTAATTCTATAATTTACTCGAAAGGCAAGGCACTCTGGAAAGGCTTTACACTAAGTAGTGTGTTAATTTAACACTGTTCCGGTGTCTATATGGGTCCACAGACTCAACACTTCCAGTGTTGATTTAGTTTTTTTTTAACACTGGATAATTTGCTGTGTCCATTTATCAGAAGTTGCTTGTATTCTGTTCTGAAGTGTCTGTGTGTGTTGTTGTTCTGTCTGTAGCTACTACATGGATGGCAGAGTGACCAAAGTAGAGGACTTTCTGAAGACGCGCCTGCTGGACACCCTGACCGAACAGATCACTAAAGTACTCAAGGTGAGAGAAAGGGAAGTGTTGACACAAGGTCTCAGGCAAGGTAATTCATTATGTAAGTATGCTTCACCAAATCACCTCCGTTAAATGTGCCTCTTCCCATCCCCCACTGCCCCCCTGCCTTGTCCCTCCATAGTCCTACCTCTGTAAGGACACAGTTCCCAGTTCAGTTTTATGGATCTCAACTCTCAGCTCTAGAACAGTAACTTCCCTCAGTGAGAAAGAAAGGCCATAAGAACCTGTCTGTCTGTCTGTCGTGCTCACAATTAAGTCATAATTGCTACTAACACTATTTCCAATCTATAGTTACAGTCTCTGAGTTGGTAGAAAATACCCAATTCTTCTCTATTGTAAAAGAGAAGACCCCCCCAAAGCACATTAAAACAATCAAAGAACAATGTGTTCCGCCCTATTGTGTGTGCGTGCGTTCGTGTGTGCGAGCGTGTATGCAAGCGTGTTTGTGCTGTACATGCTTGTGCGTGCTTGTGTCCCCCCATTTGCTGCCAGTAGTAATGGTTTGCAGCCATGCTAGGAGAGAGATTCTCTGGAAGCTGTTTAGAGCAGAGAGAACAGGTCATCGGGACAGAGAACCATTTAACAGGGTACGTCTCAGATCATGAATTTCCCTAATGGTCCTTCAAGTGATTCAGAATTAATACAAGACGCTGCTGTAGCTGTCTCTGGACCAGCTAGATCGGACTAAAGTTTGAGGAGATCGGCTATCCAACAGAGTTCATCTCAGTCCAGATGTTCTATCAATCTGTTCACGTTTTTGTTCTCTAAATTAGACGTGCTAACTTCGTTGCTGTCACTGAACAAACGAGATTCTCATTCCTCCTTTTAATAATAATAATTAGGTGGGTGCATATATTTGCAAGAGTGTATTAACACGCATGTGTGAATTGGAAATGTATTTGTTGCTTTAGTGGGCAGTAATATATTTGACGTGTATATACAGTGCGGGAAAAAAGTATTTGGTCAGCCACCAATTGTGCAAGTTCTCCCACTTAAAAAGATGAGAGAGGCCTGTAATTTTCATCATAGGTACACGTCAACTATGACTGACAAAATGAGAAAAAAAATCCAGAAAATCACATTGTAGGATTTTTAATGAATTTATTTGCAAACTATGGTGGAAAATAAGTATTTGGTCAATAACAAAAGTTTCTCAATACTTTGTTATATACCCTTTGTTGGCAATGACACAGGTCAAACGTTTTCTGTAAGTCTTCACAAGGTTTTCACACACTGTTGCTGGTATTTTGGCCCATTCCTCCATGCAGATCTCCTCTAGAGCAGTGATATTTTGGGGCTGTCGCTGGGCAACACGGACTTTCAACTCCCCTCCAAAGATTTTCTATGGGGTTGAGATCTGGAGACTGGCTAGGCCACTCCAGGACCTTGAAATGCTTCTTACGAAGCCACTCCTTCGTTGCCCGGGCGGTGTGTTTGGGATCATTGTCATGCTGAAAGACCCAGCCACGTTTCATCTTCAATGCCCTTGCTGATGGAAGGAGGTTTTCACTCAAAATCTCACGATACATGGCCCCATTCATTCTTTCCTTTACACGGATCAGTCGTCCTGGTCCCTTTGCAGAAAAACAGCCCCAAAGCATGATGCTTCCACCCCCATGCTTCACAGTAGGTATGGTGTTCTTTGGATGCAACTCAGCATTCTTTGTCCTCCAAACACGACTGAGTTGAGTTTTTACCAAAAAGTTCTATTTTGGTTTCATCTGACCATATGACATTCTCCCAATCCTCTTCTGGATCATCCAAATGCACTCTAGCAAACTTCAGACGGGCCTGGACATGTACTGGCTTAAGCAGGGGGACACGTCTGGCACTGCAGGATTTGAGTCCCTGGCGGCGTAGTGTGTTACTGATGGTAGGCTTTGTTGCTTTGGTCCCAGCTCTCTGCAGGTCATTCACTAGGTCCCCCCGTGTGGTTCTGGGATTTTTGCTCACCATTCTTGTGATCATTTTGACCCCACGGGGTGAGATCTTGCGTGGAGCCCCAGATCGAGGGAGATTATCAGTGGTCTTGTATGTCTTCCATTTCCTAATAATTGCTCCCACAGTTGATTTCTTCAAACCAAGCTGCTTACCTATTGCAGATTCAGTCTTCCCAGCCTGGTGCTGGTCTACAATTTTGTTTCTGGTGTCCTTTGACAGCTGTTTGGTCTTGGCCATAGTGGAGTTTGGAGTGTGACTGTTTGAGGTTGTGGACAGGTGTCTTTTATACTGATAACAAGTTCAAACAGGTGCCATTAATACAGGTAACGAGTGGAGTACAGAGGAGCCTCTTAAAGAAGAAGTTACAGGTCTGTGAGAGCCAGAAATCTTGCTTGTTTGTAGGTGACCAAATACTTATTTTCCACCATAATTTGCTAATAAATTCATAAAAAATCCTACAATGGGATTTTCTGGAAAAAAAATCTCAATTTGTCTGTCATAGTTGACGTGTACCTATGATGAAAATTACAGGCCTCTCTCATCTTTTTAAGTGGGAGAACTTGCACAATTGGTGGCTGACTAAATACTTTTTTTCCCCACTGTACAGTAAATATGATATTATAAATAACTCACCTGTGACTAGTAATAAGACTAAGCAATTAGCCTATTAAAATGTTTATCTGACTCCATAAAGATGATTTAGCAATATGCAAGAACACTATAGTTGAGTTACAGTAATAGGTCATCAAGAAATGTCTGAGGATAGAATTCTTAATACAAGTGTATTTCATTACTTTGTAAAATTGTTACGTTCCCCAGCAAGTTAAATAAAGGTTAAATAAAAATAAAATAAAAGCAAGAAAACCAAAAATGTCGCTTAAACAGAAGAGGGAACTAACAAATAGTCACTGACCAACAACCAAAACGAAACAGGTGGAGTTTTAGGAGGGGTTCTGAAAGACACTCATGGGGGTGTCCACTGAAAGTTGACTAGCAACAAAAACTAGAACCTAAAAGACACCCACCATGAGCACCCACTAAATTTGCCAGAGAAGAGACAAACAAAAGAAAAACCCAGACCAAACTTAAAGACAGGAAGTAAACCAAAAGGGTGGAGCAAAACAAAATCAGAGAAATCAGATAAAGGATTGTTTGTCTAAAAATCTAAATAGGGAGCGCCAACTAAAGGTGTTAACCATCCGCATCTATCAAGACAACGGAAGCACTGGGCCAGCCAATCTTAGATAGCACCTGAGTCAGCACAGGTAAAACACCTTCCCTCTAACGAGACGGCAACCAGCACAGGTGTAACACATACTGACTAATGAGGTGACACCAATCGGTGCGTCCTACGTGCTAATGAGCTATACGTGCTAAAGTGCAACCTCAAAACATAAATGGAAAAACCAAAGCCTGTAACACTTTCCCCCTTAAGACAACAAATATATCCTATATTTTTGTTGGACAAGTTTGCTCACCACCAACAGAAAACAACTTCCATTTCACAACATGATCAACTTAAATGCATTGCTACGTATGCGTTGCCTTCTCCAATGTAAACATGGCATTTACTGGCTGTCAACAATTAAATATAAGACACAACACACATTTTATTTTCCTTTTAAATATATACTGTATATATTTATATGTTTTTACAATCTTTTTATTATTTGTTAAATCTTTTTTTCTTTTTCTTTCTATAGTTGCCTAAAACTCACAAGTTTTAGAAAAACTTATGTACACTTCTATAACTCTCATTGTCACGCCCTGACTCAGGGGATGCTTTAATGTTGAGTCAGGGTGTGTATATTCCTTGTTGTGCTTTTTCTATGTTGTATTCTAGTATGTATAGATCTATGTTGGCCGGTGTGGTTCCCAATCAGAGGCAGCTGTCGCTAGTTGTCTCTGATTGGGGATCATACTTAGGCAGCCTATTGGCACTGTGTAGTTGTGGGATCTTGTTCCTTGTAAGGTATGTTGTGTGTTCTACCTTGGACTTCACGTTTCGTTTTGGTTTGTTATTTTGTCGTGGGTTTATAAGTTAATAAACATGTACGTATATCACGCTGTGCCTTGGTCTGACCCGTCATTCAACGAACGTGACACTCATCCCCTTGGAACGAGCCCAACCAAAACAATACTCATCTCCAAAACAGCAAAACGTGCACTCAAAAGAAACTGTGAGCCAGGGCAACACACTGGCTAAACGCAAAACACAAAACTTATTGACTGCCCACCCTTGAAAGACAATAAGCGACCAAATTGTCCTTACCACAGACATGTCTGATTTCAAGGGGAAACTCCTGCAATATAAGACTCCAGCGAAGGAGTCGGCGATTCGTGGAGCTCGTCTTTTACAGGAAAATTAGAGTTATGATCGGTATAGACCACCAGAGGTGCTGAAGAGCCAGTACCAAAGCGAGTGTCCCCATCTCAGTAGTCGAGTAGTGTTTTTTATATGAGGCCAATTTCTTGAAAAGTACCCCACAGGGTGCTTGATGTTGTTATTGTCTTTCTGTAGGAGCACAGCCCCTGCTTCTACGTCACTGGCATCGATATACAAAGCAAATGGATGATCAAAATCCGGAGCAGCTAACACCGGTGCAGAGACTAAAAGGTTCTTTGTCTTCTCAAAAGCCTCCTGACAGTCGGGGCTCCAACAGAAAACGACTTTCAGACTGGTCAAATCTGTGAGTGGCGCAAAAAGCCCGGTAGTAACCGGCCATTCCCAAGAATCGGTGCAGTTCCTGGCGAGAAGCTGGCACTGGAAGGCTATTGATGGCCTCCACTTTTGCCAGGACTGGTCGAACATCCCCTTGCCCCACCACCTTCCTGAGATATTTGACTGTTGTTCTGGCAATTTCGCTCTTAGACAGGTTAACTGTCAGGTTGGCAGCTGTGAAACGCCAGAACAGACTCCTAATATCCTGAAGGTGTTGGGGCAGGTTGTGTTAAATACGACCACATCTAAATATGCCTCATCATTTTTTAGGCCACGTAGCACGATGTGCATGAGCCTTTGAAACGTGGCTCCGGCATTTCGGATCCCGAACGGGAGACGAAGGTAGGAAAACAAACCATCAGGAGTGACAAAAGCAGGCAACTCTTTGGCACTCTCAGTTAGAGGGACCTGCCAATATCCCTTCAGCAGATCGAACTTGCTAACGTAATTAGCAGCTCCAACACGGTCAACACAATGGTCGACCCTGGGCAAAGGGTATGAGTCTGATTTAGTTACGGTATTGAGTTTCTGAAAATCAGAACAAAACCACAGAGACACATCCGCCTTAGGTACTAATATTCCGAGCGAACTCCACAAACTGTTGCCATGTTGTGCAATGCGTGCTCAAGTATGAACTCTACCTCCCTGCGGAGCTTCTCTCTCTTTTCAGGGTTCACTCGATAGGAATGTTGTTTGATCGGGGCCGAGTCCCCAACGTCAATGTCATGTTCTAGTACAATTGTCTGGATTGGCACATCTGAGAATAAACCCTGATATTCAAAAATGTTGCCTTTTTCCTCCGGAGACAAGTGTGCCAGAAAGATATCAAGGTTTTCTAGAATCTCTGAGTTACTCAACCTTCCAACCGGCACAGGGTGTATTGGGCTTTCGTCGTACTCTTGAGGAATACTATAGTAAACTGTGACAGCAGTGGCCACAGGCAGAACATCATTACCGGTTTTCACCGACTTCGCCGCCCAATCGTAGCGGATGAAGTATGGTTTCAACATGTTGACATGACACAGCCGGGTTTTTCTCCGGCGATGATGTAATCCAGATGACCAATTTTTTTCACTATGGGGTAAGGGCCTGAAATCGAGCCTGCAACGGTGACCCCAGAACCGTCAACAAAACCAGGACAACAAAGGCAAATTCACAAGCGCGGCATAATCTGTATCGAAAAGCACTAATGTGCTCCAACAGATTTGTTTTTGTTTTTAAAGTGTCACCCTTCAACAACATCTCTCTCAGCAAACTCAAAGGACCTCTGACATAATGTCCAAACACAAGTTCATTCGGACTAAAACCGAGAGATTCCTGAACAACCTCCCGCGCTGCAAACAGCACAAGACCCCTTCATCCCAGTCTGTCTCAAACTCAAAGCAGTAAGCTCTCAACATACAGTGCATTCAGAAAGTATTCAGACCCCTTGACTTTTTCCACATTTTGTTACATTACAGCCTTATTCTAAAATTGATTAAATTGTTTTTTTCCCCTTATCAATCTACACACAATACCTCATAATGACAATTCAAAAACAGGTTTTTATACATTTTTGCAGACCCTTTACTCAGTACTTTGTTGAAGCACCTTTGGCATCGATTACAACCTCAAGTCTTATTGGGTATGACGCTACAAGCTTGGCACACCTGTATTTGGGGAGTTTCTCCCATTCGTCTCTGCAGATCCTCTCAAGCTCTGTCAGGTTGGATGGGGAGCGTCGCTGCACAGCTATTTTCAGGTCTCTCCAGAGATGTTTGATCGGGTTCAAGTCCAGGCTCTGGCTGGGCTACTCAAGAACATTCAGAGACTTGTCCTGAAGCCACTCCTGTGTTGTCTTGGCTGTGTGCTTAAGGTCATTGTGCTGTTGGAAGGTGAACCTTCAACCCAGTCTGAGGTCCTGAGCGCTCTGGAGCAGGTTTTCATCAAAGACCTCTCTGTACTTTGTTTCGTTCATCTTTCCCTCTATCCTGACTAGTCTCCCAGTCCCTGCCGCTGAAAAACATCCCCACAGCATGATGCTGCCACCACCATGCTTCCCCGTAGTGATGGTGCCAGGTTTCCTCCAGACGTGACGCTTGGCATTCAGGCCAAAGAGTTCAATCGTGGTTTCATCAGACCAGAGAATCTTGTTTCTCATGGTCTGAGAGTCTTTTGGTGCCTTTTGGCAAACTCCAAGAGGGCTGTCATGTGCGTTTTACTGAGGAGTGCCTTTCGTCTGGCAACTCTACCATAAATGCCTGATTGTTGGAGTGCTGCAGAGATGGTTGTCCTTCTGGAAGATTCTCCTATAGAGTTATTGGTCACCTCTCTGACCAAGGCCCTTCTCCCTCGATTGCTCAGTTTGGCCGGGCGGCCAGCTCTTGGAAGAGTTTTGGTGGTTCCAAACTTCTTCCATTTAAGAATGATGGAGGCCACTGTGGTCTTTGGGACCTTCAATACTGCAGACATTTTTTGTTACCCTTCCCCAGGTCTGTGCCTCGACACAATCCTGTCTTGGAGCTCTACAGACAATTCCTTCGACCTTCATGGCTTAGTTTTTGCTTTGACACGCACTGTCAACTGTGGGACCTTATATAGACAAGTATGTGCCTTTCCAAATAATCTCCAATCAATTGTATTTACCACAGTTGGACTCCAATCAAGTTCTAGAAACATCTCAAGGATGATCAATGGAAACAGGATGCACCTGAGCTCAATTTCGAGTCTCATAGTAAAGGGTCTGAATACTTATGTAAATAAGGTATTTATGTTTTTTATTTTTAGTACATTTGCTAAAATTTAAAGAAAAACTGTTTTGACTTTGTGATTAAGGGGTATTGTGTGTAGATTGATGACCATTTTTATTTATTTAATACATTTTAGAATAAAGCTGTAATGTAACAAAATGTGGAAAAAGTCAAGGGGTCTGAATACTTTCTGAATGCACTGTAGACTTCAGAGTCTGATTAAATCTCTCAAGAGCACCTTGAGCCTCTGGATGGTAGACACTAGAGGGGCAATTGGTTACACCCAACTGTTGTAGCACTTGCTGGAACCTGTCCTCTGGTTCCTTTGGAGTTTTCAAAGGAAAGGTCAACTCAGGTTTAGCAAAATCAGGATCACCCATAAACATCTCAGACAGATCGGCCATGGTGGGATCGCTGACATCCTCCTCAACACTAGACTTACTTCCTGCGACTTTCTTAGACATAGCACGTGTAACGGCACACGCTGGGAACATGCTAGGGTACTTTTCTGATAACCCATCAGGTTCTTCTACTCTGGGTTCCTTACAAATGACAGGATTTGGCACAACCTTCCCTTCAGCCAAATTGTTTCCCAAAATAAATGAGATCCCCTTCACCGGCAGGCTCGGCCTCACTCCAACGACAACGGAACCAGAAATAAGATCAGACTCGAGTTCCACATTATACAAAGGAACTTCCTACAACCCGTCTCCACGCCTTGTACTAACACACTGTAACCAGTTGCTGAAGAGTCGGACAAAGGCAAAACACCCCAAAATGAAGGACTGGGCTGCCCCAGTGTCTCGCAGTATCGTCACCGGCTGCTTAACAGCATCGCCACTCTGCAGAGACACGAACCCATCTGAAACAAAGGGTTGATACACATCTGATCTAAAATCTTGTTTATGAGATACACCAGTCCCAACCAGAGACTTGATGAGCTGGAGTGCTCCTACAAGTAGAAACTTATTTTTCTCGCTCTCATTCTTCTGTTTCGACTTAGGAAACTGAGAGACTGTGTCCTTTCTCAAGGTAGTAATGACAAACTGTCGGATACAAAAAAATAACTTTTTCTGCCGATCTTTCTCTTTGGGCACTGAAGAAATGGGACGAAACCTCATAGTAGGAGGTGACTACTCTGGATTGCTTTTTGCGTAGGGATAACTACTGGGTGCTTTGTTTGTGAAGGTAGTTTTGTGTGTCAACACAAACTCATCTGCAAGAACTGCAGCTTTCTCAAGAGTGAGATCCTTGTGCTCATAAATGTAGGTCGCAACCCTTTCGTGAAGGGTTGCGACCTACAGGGTCACCATGAACGCCCACTAAATTTGCCAGAGAAGAGGCAAAAAAAAGAAAAACCCACATCAAACTTAAAGACAGGAAGTAAAACAAAAAGGTGGAGCAAAACAAAATCAGATAAAGGATTGTTTGTCTAAAAATTTAAATAGGGAGCACCAACTAAAGGTGCTAACCCTCCACAACTATCAAGACAACTGGAACACTGGGCCAGCCACTCTTAAATAGCACCTGGGTCAGCACAGAGATGGCAACCAGCAAATGTGTAACACATACTGACCAATGAGGTGACATTGGTGCCCTATGTGCTAACGAGCTATACGTCCAACCTCAAAACATAAATGGAAAAACCAAAGCCTATAACAAAATGAATGGATTCACATACAAGGCATCAAGCTTAAGTTACAAAACATTAACAAGCATTACAAAGCAAAACCCAACAATGCAATAATCAATAACAATGTATTACTAGAAGAAAAAAAAAAGGACTTCACTTCAGGATATAAGATAAACAGAGTAGCAGAAGCTTGCATGTGAGTGGGTGTGCGGGTGTGTAGAGTCAGTATATATGTATGTGCATATTATGTGTGAATGAGCAAATTATGGAGTGAGTGTTTGTGTGTGTGTTGGAGTGACAGTGTGTGTGAGTGTGTAGGGCCCTGTGAGTGTGCATAGAGACAGTGCAAATACTGAAATAAAAGTTTAATAAAGATACAAGGTAGACTCGGTCCGTGTAGCCATTTTGTTAGCTATTTATCAGTCGTATTGCTTGGGGATAGAAGCTGTTCAGGAGCCTGTTGGTGTCAGACTTGATGCACCGGTACGGCAGCAGGGAAAATAGTCTATGGCTTGGGTGGTTGGGATTTTCCGGGCCTTCTTTTCACACCGCCTGATATAGAGGTCCTGGATGGCAGGGAGCTCGGCCCCAGTAATGTACAGGGCTGTCCGCACAACCCTCTGCCATCCGAGGAACTTGAAGCTGTATACCTGCTCCACTGCCGCCCCGTCGATGTGGATGGGGGCGTGCAAGCCCCCCCGTTTCCTGTAGTCCACGATCAGATCCTTGGTCTTGCTCCTAAACCACACTGTCAGGTCACTGACCTCCTCCCTGTAGGCTGACTCATCGTCGCTGGTGATCAGGCCTACCACCATGTGGTAGCCCCGTGTAGCTCAGTTGGTAGAGCATGGTGCTTGCAATGCCAGGGTTGTGGGTTCGTTTCCCACGGGGGTCCAGTATGAAAACAGTATGAAAAAGTATGAAAATGTATGCACTCACTAACTGTAAGTCTCTCTGGATAAGAGCGTCTGCTAAATGACAAAAATGTAAATGTAGTGTCGTCAGCGAACTAGATAATGGTGTTGGAATTGTGCGTGGCCACACAGTCGTGGGTGAACTGGGAGTACAGGAGGGGACTAAGTACACACCCCTGTGGGCCCCTGTGTTAAGGGTCAGCGTGGTGGAGATGATGTTGCCTACCCTCACCACCTGGGGTCGGCCCATCAGGAAGTCCAGGATCCAGTTGCAGAGGGAGGTGTTCAGACCCAGAGTCCTAAGCTTGGTGACGAGCTTGGAGGGGATAATGGTGTTGAAGGCTGAGCTGTAGTCAATGAATAGCATTCTCACGTAGGTGTTCCTCTTGTCCAGGTGGGAAGTGTGGAGTGCATTAGAGCTGTAGTCAATGAACAGCATTCTAAGAGAGAGAACAAAGGCATTTAATTCCATTTATAATATCTGAAGGTGTAACCTTCCAACCCAAAAACCAACCCCCATTAACCAATCAAACGAGACCAAGTTTACAGTAACCTAAACACTCTCAGGTCCAATCTCCACAGAGAATCTGTCACATAATCTAAAGAACAATATAAATAAGACAGAATTCCTGAGAAGACAATAACATCCCTTTGCATAATAAAGTAATTCAGAGTTCACCCTGTACAGACACAAGTAACCACAGAGATAATACATCCATAAGAATCAATCATGGACACTCTTACTGACAGTTGTGCATGCTTCATGTGATGTATTGTTGTCTCTACCTTCTTGCCTTTGTGCTGTTGTCTGTGCCCAATAATGTTTGTACCATGTTTTGTGCTGCTACCATGTTGTGTTGCTACCATGTTGTTGTCATGTGGTGTTGCTACCATGCATGTGTTGCTGCCATGCTATGTTGTTGTCTTAGGTCTCTCTTTATGTAGTGTTGTGGTGTCTCTCTTGTCGTGATGTGGGTTTTTTAGCCTATATTTGTATTTTTAATCCCAGCCCCTGTCCCCGCAGGAGGCCTTTTGCCTTTTGGTAGGCCGTCATTGTAAATAGGAATTTGTTCTTAATTGACTTGCCTAGTTAAATAAAGGTAAAAAATAAAAATAAAGGAATTAAATGCCTCTCTTAGAATGCTGTTAATTGACTACAGCTCAATATATATATATATATAGATAGCATCAGAGTTATCCTCAGTGAACAAGTTTCAGATAGATACCAGACATGGATACAATAGCATTATTCTGTCACAATAGTCAGTCCTCTGAATACTGTAACAGAGAGATACATTTTGGCCCCTCAGAGGGGGAAGGGCTGACTAGTCCTTGGGCATTGTCCTTTTGTTCCTGGACCATTTTCCATGCAGCACCAGAGAACACATAAATTAGGGCCCAACTCCCCATGAGACACCCTCAGAGAGTGGGGTCACAGCCAAGGTCTGCCATTATCAACAGCAACCCTGGAGCAATTAGGGTTAAGTGCCTTGCTTAAGGGCACATCAACAGATTTGTCACCTTGTCGGCTCGGGGATTCAAACTAGCGACCTTACGGTTACTAGCCCAATGCTCTAACCGCTAGGCTACCTGCAGCCCCTTTCTCTTTCTTTGATCTGATCCTCTATTTTTCTGTTGTCTGTTCTCCCCCCTCTCTCTTTATCCCTCTCTTTCCACTCTGTCCCTCTCTCTTTCCTCTCCCTCTCTTGCCCCCTCTGTTTCCTCTCTGTCTCTCTCTCTCTCTCTCTCTCTCTCTCTCTCTCTCTCTCTCTCTCTCTCTCTCTCTCTCAGGTAGTGAATAGCCATGCACCTGGTAAGAAGGTGTGGTTGGGTGGAGTAGGTCCGGAGTGGGCTGGAGGAACCAATAACCTCTCTGATACCTACGCTGCTGGCTTTCTGTAAGTACAATCAATCAATCTATAAATCAATCAATCAAATAAAGTATCACCTCACTCAGGCATTATTCTCGCTTTGTGTGTGTATGTGTGTGTGTGTGTGTGTGTGCGTGTGTGCGTGTGTGTGGGTTTCAGGTGGCTGAACACTCTGGGCATGGCAGCGATGCAGGGGATTGATGTTGTCCTGCGACACTCGTTCTTCGACTATGGATACACACACCTCGTAGACCAGCACTTCAACCCACTACCGGTGAGTCTCACACTCTGCTCTCCTTATCATCATGAAGCAGTACTGGACAAATCATTCCTTTATACTCTCACTTGATAACAAGGGAACGTTCATTGGAGCTATTGCTACTCTGGTTAGCTACTCTTAGTCCGTTCTTCGATGTGGCTTTTGGCAGCTACTGTAGGCTCATCTCAGTCCTCTGTGGCATCTAGCGTTCTTTCCCGTGGGAGCTATTAGGCCAGATGAAAGGCGTTTAGTGGTGTTGACTGGCTGGACGCGAGGGCGAATCACTGTGTAACCCTAGCCCTTTGTCAGTGACCAGGATGGTGTCACGACTCTCCCCTTCCCCCCCATTACAAAATGTGAGCCCCTCTGTGTGCAGCGCTGGGCTGGTGACAGATCTGCAACCTGAGCTGTAGGTACGCAAAAGCTGCTACTCCCCTCTCCGGCACTGTCTGCAATGGTGCAGTCCAGTCCTGGCTCCCACTACTGCCCTCTGCTGTTGGGATTGGACTATGCTGCATCAGGGGTACAGGACTATGCTCAGGGCAAGCATTACACCCAACTAATCATTTGCCAGATGATACAGTAAGTTGATTAGTTTAATTAAGGGTTTTAGTGCTAAGTTAGAACAAAAGCCTGCACCCTGTGGGTCACCAGGACTGTAGGAGTATTCACTTGTTTAGGGGAACGTGAAGAGGGCTGCCAGAGATTGAGATTGAGATAGGGATCAAGACATCCAAGGCTCTTTGATCCAGACAGAGAGTCAGTTTTACAATGCTACTGCAGTGCCATGTTCATAAAAATGATTTATCAGCAACTGGTGGATGCCTAAAGAAGATGTGGAGAACTTATTTCTTTATTCAGCTGCTGCAGGGATGGGTGGTGTTTATTAGGGAGACTGCTCCAAAACTTGCAGACAATTATTTTCCCTCCAGTTCCATTCTCTGTTATTTTCTGGGAAGGATGCCCCCCGCTAGGATCACAATGCTTTTAATGTGGCTGGGCGTCGGACTGCTCTGCCAGTCTACCTGCTGGGAGGAACCACTACAGGCCAGAGCTGTCCGCAGGCCGCAGAGATTTATTCACACGCCAACCACATGTCCCTTTCCATCTCTCTGAACACTCATTGGACCCTGTTCTGACAATGGAGGACTCACTTTATCTGCCCACCCCTCAACCCCACCACTACTATTCCTCTCCTCCATGGTTGTACTGGGTCTACCTACTCTCTCTCTCTCTCTCTCTCTCTCTCTCTCTCTTCTCTTTCTCTTTCTCTTTCTCTTTCTCTTTCTCTTTCTCTCTCTCTTTCTCTTTCTCTCTCTCGCTCTCTTTCCTTTCTCTTTCTCTCTTTCTCTCTCTCTTTCTCTCTCTCTTTCTCTCTCTCTTTCTCTCTCTCTCTCTCTCTCTCTCTCTCTCTCTCTCTCTCTCTCTCTCTCTCTCTCTCTCTCTCTCTCTCTCTCTCTCTCTCTCTCTCTCTCTCTCTCTCTCTCTCTCTCTCTCTCTCTCTCTCTCTCTCTCTCTCTCTCTCTCTCTCTCTCTCTCTCTCTCTCTCTCTCTCTTTATCTTTCTCTTCCTCTCTCTCTTTTTCCATTGTTGGAAACAGCGCCCCTCTGTATCTGTATGTGTAGCCCATGATTCTTATGCTATCTGGCCAAAAACAGTATGGCATGTCATGTCATATTAGTTTGGGCCAGACAGCATCAAATACATGGGCTACACATAGTAAGACAGAAGGGCGCTGTTTCGCTCGCACAGATGCTTTTCTCCGGTGAGGTAGTTTCAGCCATTTGCGAATTTAAGGAAAGTTGGAGGGTGCACAGTGCACTGTTCGGCTGCTGCAATTATTTTGGACAAACGTGTGAAGGTAACCTACTTTTTGAAGTGATTTGTTTGACAATCAGATGAAAACATTGTGACTGGTTGTGTTCATGCCACATTAAAAGGTAATATAGTACCAGTCAAAAGTTTGGACACACCTACTCATTCAAGGGTTTTTCTTTATTTTAACTATTTTCTACATTGTAGAATAATAGTGAAGACATCAAAACTATGAAATAACACATATGGAATCATGTAGTAACCAAAAAAGATAAACAAATACAAATATATTTTATAGTTGATTCTTCAAATAGCCACCCTTTGCCTTGATGAAAGCTTTGCACACTCTTGGCATTCTCTCAACCAGCTTCACCTGGAATGCTTTCCCAACAGTCTTGAAGGAGTTCCCACATATGCTGAGCACTTGTTGGCTGCTTTTCCTTCACTCTGCCATCCGACTCATCCCAAACCATCTCAATTGGGTTGAGGTTGGAGTATTGTGGATGCCAGGTCATCTGATGCAGCACTCCATCACTCTCCTACTTGGTAAAATAGCCCTTACACAGCCTGGAGGTGTGTTGGGTCATTGTCCTGTTGAAAATCAAATGATAGTCCCACTAAGCCCAAACCAGATGGGATGGCGTATTGCTGCAGAATGCTGTGGTAGCCATGCTGGTTAAGTGTGCCTTGAATTCTAAATAAATCACAGACAGTGTCACCAGCAAAGCACCCCCACACCATAACACCTCCTCCTCCATGCTTTACAGTGGGAACTACACATGCGGAGATCATCCGTTCACCCACACCGCATCTCACAAAGACACGGCGGTTGGAACCAAAAATCTCCTATTTGGACTCCAGACCAAAATACATATTTCCACCGTTCTAATGTCCATTGCTCATATTTCTTGGCCCAAACAGGTCTATTCTTCTTGTTGGTGTTCTTTAGTAGTGGTTTCTTTGCAGCAATTCGACCATGAAGGCCTGATTCACACAATCCCGTCTGAACAGTTTATGTTGAGATGTGTCTGTGACTTGAAATCTGTGAAGCATTTATTTGGGCTGCAATTTCTGAGGCTGGTAACTCTAATAAACTTATCCTCTGCAGCAGAGGTAACTCTGGGTCTTCCATTCCTGTGGCGGTCCTCATGAGAGCCAGTTTCATCACAGCGCTTGATGGTTTTTGCGACTGCACTTGAAGAAACTTTAAAAGTTATTGAAATGTTCCATATTGACTGACCTTCATGTCTTAAAGTAATGATGGACTGTCATTCCTCTTTGCTTATTTGAGCTGTTATTGCCATAATATGGACTTGGTCTTTTACCAAATAGGACTATCGTCTGTATACCCCACGATCTTGTCACAACACAACTGATTGGCTCAAACACATTAAGAAGGGAAGAAATTCCACAAATTAACTTTTTAGAAGACACACCTGTTAATTGAAATGCATTCCAGGTGACTATCTCATGAAGCTGGTTGAGAGAATGCCAAGAGTATGTAAAGCTGTCATCAAGGCAAAGGGTGGCTATTTGAAGAATATCAAATATAAAATATATTTTGATTTGTTTAACACTTTTTTGGTTACTACATGATTCCATGTGTGTTATTTCATAGTTTTGATGTCTTCACTATTATTCTACAATGTAAAAAATAGTCAAAATAAATAAAAACCCTTTACAGAGTAGGTGTGTCCAAACTTTTGACTGGTAGTGTACATATTTACAGTTAAATTACGTCTTTACCCATAAAGAAAATGCATAGGAGGTCCCGTGAAGAAAAAGTGCCACCCCCTATGGAAATCAAATGCCCGTCCAACTGATTCATTCTGGTACCTGCCCTACCTCTCTCCTCACTAGGTAGATGCTGAGGATTCTCCCCCATCCATCTCCCCTCTCTATTGACTGCAGCGTTTCAAACACAAGTTCTTCGCCATCCAGTTTTTTCTCACTACTATATGTTATTTAACCCTGAAAGTGGCTACTACTGGTAAACAATATCTAAACTGATCTCTTCAAACTACCCCATTCTCAGGCTGAACGATGTCTTTTTCCCCTGATTCTCTCCCTGCTCTCCAGATGTCTAACTGGGCACATCCTGCAGACATCTCATTGACATCTCCATCTCTCTCAGTTAGTAAATCAGGCACACAGATCAGCCTGGTTAAACCTGCTCTCGTTAATCACAGCTCTGACTGATCAGACAGAGAAAGACTACTGTGGAGGTCATGAAGTTTCACTGACCTGATGGGTTTTGTCTCTTGGAACCCAGGTTAGGCAAATCTACATATGTATATCTAAAGACTCATAGAATATAACAGACATTTATAAAAGGTAAGAAATACAGTTCTGATAATTGTTGCATAATGGAGCTACTCAACGCTTTTTAAATAAATAAGAAATCCATCAAATATTGACTGAATTATAGCACATAAATAATTGTATAATGACAGACAAAAAGTCAAGGTAATCCATCAGTTTTGGTAGCATTCATGTTTAAACTGTCAAATATATAAAAAATGTTCTTTGAAAAGACCCATGCTAACATATTTAAACCATGTATGGCCTATTTATGTGTTTTGTTATTATATTGATAGAAAAATAATATTTGAAAATAAACTCAAGTAGTTAAATACATTTGCATGAAATTACCCTCTATCCAACCAGCATCTTTATACAATGCATTTGGAAAGTATTCAGACCCTTTGACTTTTTCCACATTTTGTTACGTCACAGCCTTATTCTAAAACTGATTAAATTGGGGTTTTTTCCCTCGTCAATCTACACATAATTCCCCATAATGACAAAGCAAAAACAGGTTTTTAGATTTTTTTTCAAATGTATTACAAATAAAAAACAGAAATATTATATTCACATAAGTATTCAGACCTTTTACTCAGTACTTTGTTGAAGCACCTTTGGCAGCGATTACAGCCTCGAGTCTTCTTGGGTATGATGCTACAAGCTTGGCACATTTGGGGAGTTTCTCCCATTCTTCTCTGCAGATCTTCTCAAGCTCTGTCAGGTTGGATGGGGAGTGTCGCTACACAGCTATTTTCAGGTCTCTCCAGAGATGTTCGATCGGGTTCAAGTCCAGGCTTTGGCTGAGCCACTCAAGGACATTCTGAGACTTGTCCCGAAGGCACTCCTGGGTTGTCTTGGCTGTGTGCTTAGGGTCGTTGTCCTGTTGGAAGGTGAACCTTCACCCCAGTCTGAGGTCCTGAGTGCTCTAGAGCAGGTTTTCATCAAGGATCTCTCTGTACTTTGCTCAGTTCATCTTTCCCTCGGTCCTGACTAGTCTACCAGTCCCTGCCGCTGAAAAACATCCCCACAGCATGATGCTGCCACCACCATGGTTCACCGTAGGGATGGTGCCAGGTTTCCTCCAGACGTGACGCTTGGCATTCAGGCCAAAGAGTTCAATCTTGGTTTCATCAGACCAGAGAATCTTGTTTCTCATGGTCTGAGAGTCTTTTGGTGCCTTTTGGCAAACTCCAAGCGGGCTGTCATGTGCGTTTTACTGAGGAGTGGCTTCCGTCGTGCCACTCTACCATAAAGGCCTGATTGGTGGAGTGCTGCAGAGATGGTTGTCCTTCTGGAAGGTTCTCCCATCTCCACAGAGGAACTCTAGAGCTCTGACAGAGTGACCATCAGGTTCTTGGTCACCTCCCTGACCAAGGCCCTTCTCCCCCGATTGCTCAGTTTGGCTGGGCGGACAGCTCTAGGAAGAGTCTTGATGGTTCCAAACTTCTTCCATTTAAGAATGATGGAGGCGACTGTGTTCTTGGGGACCTTCAATGCTGCAGACATTTATTGGTACCCTTCCCCAGATCTGTGCCTCGACACAATCCTGTCTCTGAGCTCTACGGACAATTCCTTCGACCTCATGGCTTGGTTTTTGCTCTGACATGCACTGTCAACTGTGGGACCTTATATAGACAGCTGTGTGCCTTTCCAAATCATGTCCAATCAATTGAATTTACCACAGGTGGACTCCAATCAAGTTGTAGAACCATCTCAAGGATGATCAATGGAAACAGGATGCATCTGAGCTCAATTTCGAGTCTCATAGCAAGGGTCTGAATACTGTAAATAAGGTATTTCAGTTTTTTATCTTTAATACATTTGCTAAAATTTCTAAAAACCTGTTTTCGCATTGTCTTTATGGAGTATTGTGTGTAGATTGATGAGGATTTGTATTTATTTAATCAATTTTAGAATAAGGCTGTAACATAACATAATGTGGAAAAAGAGAATGGGTCTGAATACTTTCCGAATGCCCTGTATATGCCATTTAGCAGACACTTTTATCCAAAGCGACTTACAGTCATGTGTACATACATTTTACGTATATGGGTGGTCCCGGGAATCGAACCCACTATCATGGTGTTGCAAGTGCCATGCGCCACCAATGGAGCTATAAAGTACCGCCCCTCACAATCCCCCAATCTGCTGTAGCTTTCATCATGGCTTTCACTCGTATTCATTATTGTTTTTGTCAAATCCTCTTGCATATTAATCATTAGGTGGAGACTATGTTTAAGAAAATGATACCTCCCTGTTTTAAATGTGCTGCTCTAGAATTTACCAATGCACAAATAATTTACAAAAAACGCTATTTATGAGATTTGGCTTTTTAACACTACAAAAAAAGAACACCCACCTGTGCAAAGATTGCTTTCTCTTCTGTCTGTGGGATCATACAATCAATGGGAACATTTGCTTTGTACAAACAAGAGTTGGAATGTGCATTAGTTTTCTTTTTAAATAAATCAATCCAGCAACAATTATGTGACAAATTAATTTACACCCCACAAAAACAGGGAAGTAATGGCTGGAAAGAGGGTAAATCCTGAGGTAGGCAGGGCATGCACTTTGCTAATATAAGTTTCTAACATAGCCAGACACAGTGTAAAAGGAGAATAACATAATTCCCCAATGTTTGCTATTATCTGTCCATCTTGCAAGAGAAAGGCACTCATGTAACCACAGTCATACGCTCCAAGGCTCTCACCCGAAGAACTGCTCTTTGTTTTACCTCAGAATCTACAGATTTCTTCATAATATTACTGTCTGCTCTGTTCCCAGCTGCCTCTGCCGATAACCCTCTCTATAGCCCAAATTGTACACTTCTGTTCAGTACTCTTACTGTACTCTGGGCTCTCCCGATGGCGGAGTAGCAAATTAAGTTAAAGCTTGGCCTGGTGGGGAAAAAAATCCCTTAAATGTTGCCATATGCAGGATTGCATGGGAACTTCCTGACACACACATGTTGTTCAGAACCTCTGGTGAGGTGTTGAGTTTGGGGAGAGAGGGGAGAAGATTAGAGGAGAGGGGTAGCACAGGGGAGAGAGAGGACAGGAGAGAAGAGGAGAGGGGCATGAAAATAGATAGAGAGAGAGAAGAGGAGAGAGGGGCAGGACAGGGGAAAAAGCAGAGAAGAGATGGGGACCGGACAGGAGGGGGGCAGGACAGCGGAGAGTGGAGAGTGGAGAGAAGAGGAGGAGAGGGACCGGACAGGAGAGAGAAGAGAAGTGGGACAGGAGAGAGGAGAGGAGAGGAGAGGAGAGGAGAGGAGAGGAGAGGAGAGGAGAGGAGAGGAGAGGAGAGGAGAGGAGAGGAGAGGAGAGGAGAGGAGAGGAGAGGAGAGGAGAGGAGAGGAGAGGAGAGGAGAGGAGAGGAGAGGAGAGGAGAGGAGCAGGGGAGACCACTGTGAAGTTACTGGCTTTGCTCTACCTATCAATGTAAAGGTATACTATGTGCTGTCATGTCCAAGGCTCCCATGTCTTTGCTGAGAGTGCAGGGTAATATGCTATTTATTGTATTTATCATTTAATCATTTCAAACAGGTTTTTTTCCAGGCATATTTCCCACAGCAGTTACATTTTGGACTATTGTTATGTTAGAAGTTGACATCCATCCTGCAGCTAAATAAACATAAGACTAGTAACATCTCCTCACTGTGGAATCTAATAGTATGTATTATATTGTCTCTTTCAATAAAGACTGAAGCATCTGGTATCCAGCTTCTACCCCTGGTCTTGTTGGCCATGGTGGCTGAAACAGGAGTAGACACCCGTACAGCCTCTGCTTTTCCCAAATGTTTTTTTTCCTCCGTATGATTGAGGTGAATAGTATTATAATGTGTGATTTATATTGAATTGGACACTTGTAAACCCTGAGGGGCTCATATCCAGTTGATTCACTCAACACACACTGTGGTATCTTAAGTTTTGTTGATGTTTTATACAACTGTTATCAGACATAGGGGAGTGTTTTAGCACCTCTGCACCTCTACAGCCCCATGTTCTGATATACTACACAACCATTTAGCCAGACCTTATATCGGTGTTGACAAGTCAATGGGCTCAACGGAACAGTATGGGATTGTTAACGCACTCACTAAAGAATATGTTAACCCGCTAAGCTAAAGCATGCCCTTCTCATGTCTGTGTTCAGGCAACATCATTATGGTAGCTCATGCTTACTTTGCTATCTGACTATATATACTGTGTGTGGTTTTGCACTGTGTAACAGGTGTCCCCTGTGTGTGTGTGTGTGTGTGTGTGTGTGTGTGTGTGTGTGTGTGTGTGTGTGTGTGTGTGTGTGTGTGTGTGTGTGTGTGTGTGTGTGTGTGTGTGTGTGTGTGTGTGTGTGTGTGTGTGTGTGTGTGTGTGTGTGTGTGTGTGCCTGCGTGCCTGCGTTCCAGGACTACTGGTTCTCCCTGGTGTTCAAGCGTCTGGTGGGTCCCAGGGTGTTGGCAGTGCGGGTAGCAGGCTTACAGCGGAAACCACGACCAGGGAGGGTTATACGAGACAAACTACGCATCTACGCACATTGTACCAGCTTTCACAAGTAAGTTCTGCAGCCCTGTACCAGCTTTCACAAGTAAGTTCTGCAGCCCTGTACCAGCTTTCACAAGTAAGTTCTGCAGCCCTGTACCAGCTTTCACAAGTAAGTTCTGCAGCCCTGTACCAGCTTTCACAAGTAAGTTCTGCAGCCCTGTACCAGCTTTCACAAGTAAGTTTTGCAGCCCTGTACCAGCTTTCACAAGTAAGTTCTGCAGCCCTGTACCAGCTTCCACAAGTAAGTTCTGCAGCCCTGTACCAGCTTCCACAAGTAAGTTCTGCAGCCCTGTACCAGCTTCCACAAGTAAGTTCTGCAGCCCTGTACCAGCTTCCACAAGTAAGTTATGCAGCCCTGTACCAGCTTCCACAAGTAAGTTCTGCATTTTGTAAGTACACTTTTGGCCTAAGGACAAGAATTAGCTGGGTGGCTGCAAAGCAATCACAGCTTAGACTTCTATAGCTTTGTTGTCCCATCTTCCTTCCCTTGGTGTTACATTCTCAATACATTCAAAGACACCTGAGGCACGGTGTCTAGTCATGGTGTCTCTCCCATACTATAGCCCAGGGTTCCCTAACTGGCGACCCGCATATTTTCACACTAAAAAATATATATACATTACCGGTCAAAAGTTTTTAGAACACCTACTCATTCAAGGGTTTTTCTTTATTTGGACTATTTTCTACATTGTAGAATAATAGTGAAGACATCAAAACTATGAAATAACACATATGGAATCATGTAGTAACCAAAAAATTGTTAAACAAATCAAAATATATTTTATATTTGAGATTCTTGAAATCTCACCCTTTGCCTTGATGACAGCTTTGCACACACTTGACATTCTCTCAACCAGCTTCACCTGGAATGTTTATCCAACAGTCTTGAAGGAGTTCACACATATGCTGAGCACTTGCTGGCTGCTTTTCCTTCACTCCACTGTCCAACTCATCCCAAACCATCTCAATTTGGTTGAAGTCGGGGGATTGTGGATGCCAGGTCATCTGATGCAGCACTCCATCACTCTCCTTCTTGGTAAAATAGCACTTACACAGCCTGGAGGTGTGTTGGGTCATTGTCCTGTTAAAAAACAAATGATAGTCCCACGAAGCCCAAACCAGATGGGATGATGTATCGCTGCAGAATGCTGTGGTAGCCATGCTGGTTAAGTGTGCCTTGAATTCTAAATAAATCACAGACAGTGTCACCAGAAAAGCACCCCCACACCATAACACCTCCTCCTCCATGCTTCACGGTGGGAAATACACATGCGGAGATCATCCGTTCACCAACACCGCGTCTCACAACGACACGGTGGTTGGAACCAAAAATCTCTAATTTGGACTCCAGACCAAAGGACACATTTCCACCGGTCTAATGTCCATTGCTCGTGTTTCTTGGCCCAAGCAAGTCTCCTCTTCTTATTGGTGTCCTTTAGTAGTGGTTTCTTTGCAGCAATTCGACCATAAAAGCCTGATTCACACAGTCTCCTCTGAACAGTTGATGTTGAGATGGGTTAGTTACTTGAAATCTGTGAAGCATTTATTTGGGCTGCAATTTCTGAGGCTGGTAACTCTCATGAACTTATCCTCTGCAGCAGGTAACTCTGGGTCGTACATTCCTGTGGCAGTCCTCATGAGAGCCAGTTTCATCATAGCGCTTGATGGTTTTTGCGACTGCACTTGAAGAAACTTTCAAAGTTCTTGAAATGTTCCGTACTGACTGACCTTCATGTCTTAAAGTAATGATGGACTGTCATTTCTCTTTGCTTATTTGATATGTTCTTGCCATAATATGGACTTGGTATTTTACCTGTATACCCCCCCCTATACCACCCACACAAACAGTGTGGTGAAGAAGGCACAACAGAGCCTCTTCAACCTCAGGAGGCTAAAGAAATTTGGCTTGGCACCTAAAATCCTCACAAACTTTTACAGATGCACAATTTAGAGAATCCTGTCGGGCTGTATCACCGCCTGGTACGTCAACTGCACCGCCCGCAACCGCAAGGCTCTCCAGAGGGTGATGCGGTCTGCCCAACACATTACCGGGGTTAAACTACCCACCCTCCAGGATACCTACAGCACCCGATGTCACAGGAAGGCCAAAAAGATAATCAAGGACATCAACCACCCGATCCACTGCCTGTTCACCCCGCTATCATCTAGAAGGCGAGGTCAGGACAGGTGCATCAAAGCTTGGACCTAGAGACTGAAAAACAGCTTCTATCTCAAGGCCATCAGACTGTTAAACAGCCATCACTAGCACATTAGCGGCTGCTGCCTATAGACATAGACTAGAAATCACTGGCCACTTTAAGAAATGGAACACTAGCCACTTTAATAATGTTGACATATCTTGCATTTGTATTTGTATTTGTATTTATTAGGGATCCCCATTAGCTGCTGCCGAGGCAGCAGCTACTCTTCCTGGGGTCCAAACATTTTAAAGGACTTACATTACATATAAAACAAAATATAAAACAATACATCATATGACATTATTACACCACTACCTATCTACAATACAAAATGTTTAATACCACCATAAAACAATATCACAATGTGTGCGTATGCATGTGAATATACCCTTGTGTGTGTCTCTTCACAGTCCCCGTTGTTCCATAATGTGTATTTTTACCTGTTTTTTAAATCTGATTCTACTGCTTGCATCAGTTACCTGATGTGGAATAGAGTTCCATGTAGTCATGGCTCTATGTAGTACTGTGTGCCTCCCATAGTCTGTTCTGGACTTGGGGACTGTGAAGAGACCTCTGGTGGCATGTCTTGTGGGGTATGCATGGGTGTCCGAGCTGTGTGCCAGTATTCCAAACAGACAGCTCGGTACATTCAGCTTGTCAACACCTCTTACAAAAACAAGCAGTGATGAAGTCAATCTCTCTTCCACTCTGAGCCAGGAGAGACTGACATGCATGTCATTAATGTTAACTCGCCGTGTACTTTTATGGGCCAGCCGTGCTGCCCTGTTCTGAGCCAGCTGCAATTTTCCCAAGTCCCTCTTTGTAGCACCTGACCACACTACTGAACAATAGTCTAGGTGTGACAAAACTAGGGCCTGTAGGACCTGCCTTGTTGAAAGTGTTGTTAAGAAGGCAGAGCAGCGCTTAATTATGGACATACTTCTCCCCATCTTAGCTACTGTTGTATCAATATGCTTTGACCATGACAGTCTACAATCCAGGGTTACGCCAAGCAGTTTAGTCACATCAACTTGCTCAATTTCCACATTATCCATTAAGAGATGTAGTTGAGGTTAAGGGTTTAGTGAATGATTTGACCCAAATACAATGCTTTTAGTTTTGGAAATATTCAGGACTAACTTATTCCTTGCCACCCATTCCGAAACTAACTGCAACTCTTTGTTAAGTGTTGCAGTTATTTCAGTTGCTGTAGTAGTCATTGCAGTCAACGCAGCCTTATAATGCTGTGAAAGGATCCAGGAACCCAAATGATTTGGGTGGATCCCATCCTCCTTATAAAACGTGTTTTGTTTCCAAAGGTATCGAAATTGTCAACAAACGTTACACCCATTGAGCTGCAATAGTTGTGAAGAGCAAGAATCCTGCTAAAGCGTTCAATGCCACGATTCAGAGAGGTAACAGGGCCAGATATGATGTTTTTTTTGTTAGTGTCTAGCAGAGAGTCAATCAGTTCTTTAAAATCCAGTTTCAACTGTTCAGAGCTGCCCTTCACGACGTAGTACATTCGGGAGCAGCTTAGTAATGTAATTTACTCGAGCTCCGGGATAGGACATTGTTTTTGCACCAGGAACGGTCACATTTCTTACCATCTCATACGTATACATACTGTATTTGTCACGATCGTCTTGAAAAGGAGTAGACCAATACGCAGCGTGTTGAGCGAACATGATTGACTTTATTGTACAAACGCACAAAAACCAAAACAAAAGACGACTCGTGAAGTCCACAGTAACAATGACCGTAAAGGAACAAAAACCCACAAACACAAAGTGAAACACAGACAGTTAAATATGGCTCCCAATCAGAGACAACCAGCACACAGCTGACACTCGTTGCCTCTGATTGGGAGTCATTCATTCAAACATAGAAATGAACCCAACAGAAATACCAACATAGAAATACACCCAATGAATGAACACACCCTGGCTCAACATACAGAGTCCCGGAGCCAGAGCGTGACAGTACCCCCCCCTAAAGGCTGAGGCGCGGACTGCGACCGCGCCTCAATAAGGGCTAAACAAGGGAGGGCTGGGTGGGCATACCTCCTCGGCGGCGGCTCTGGCTCCGGCCTTGCCCACCACCCTCCAATCAACCCCCCATAGCGCCCCTGGTCCGGTCTGACCCCGCTGGCTGGATCTGGACTAGACATTGACGGAGCGGATTGCTTACGCTCCGTTGTGGAGCAGCTGACCGGTCTTACCAGGCTGACGACTCGCACCCCGGGCTTGGTGCGAGTAGCAGGAACGGGCTGTGCCAGGCTGACGACTCGCACCCCTGGCTTGGTGCGAGTGGCAGGAACGGGCTGGACCAGGCTGACGACGCACACCGTAGGCTTGGTGCGTGGAGCAGGGACAGGCCGGACAGGGCTGGCGACGCACCCCGTAGGCTTGGTGCGTGGAGCAGGGACAGGCCGGACTGGGCTGGCGACACACACCGTAGGCTTGGTGCGTGGAGCAGGAATAGGCCGGGCAGGGCTGTCGACGCACACCGTAGGCTTGGTGCGTGGAGCAGGGACAGGCCGGACAGGGCTGGCGATGCACACCGTAGGCTTGGTGCGTGGAGCAGGAACAGGCCGGGCTGGGCTGGCGACGCACACCCTAGGCTTGGTGCGTGGAGCAGGAACAGGCCGGGCTGGGCTGGCGACGCACACCGTAGGTTTGGTGCGTGGAGCAGGAACAGGCCGGGCTGGGCTGGCGACGCACACCGTAGGTTTGGTGCGTGGAGCAGGAACAGGCCGGGCTGGGCTGGCGACGCACACCGTAGGTTTGGTGCGTGGAGCAGGAACAGGCCGGGCTGGGCTGGCGACGCACACCGTAGGTTTGGTGCGTGGAGCAGGAACAGGCCGGACTGGGCTATGGAGACGGATAGGAGACCTGGAGTGAAGAGCTGCCACAACCCGTCCTGGCTGAATGCCTACCTTCACACACTCTGTGTGAGGCATCAGCACAGGACGTACAGGGCTGTGTACCCGTACTGGCATAACAGCACGTGATACTGGCGCAGGATATCCGGGACCGAGGAGAGGCACTGGAGGCCCCGAGCGCTGAGCCGGGCACACTCCGTCCTGGCTGCATGCCCACCTTCGCACAACACGTGCGGGGTGCTCGCACAGGACGTACGGACTATGCCGGACCACTCGTGGCACAGTGCGCAGCTCCGCATACCGCGGAACCTGCCCAGTCTCATGCTGCCATGCCTGAGTACGGGAGTTGGCTCTGCTCTCCATCCAGGCTCCGCCAACCTGCCTTCTGGCCCCCAAAACCCGGTGGCCTTCTCCCTTCGTCTCCTATTTCGCCCCTGTGGCAGCCTCCTGCTGCCCAGTCGCCCATGCCGTGTGCTCCCCCTAAAAATTATTGGGGGTGCCTCTCGTCCGTCCGACGATGGCACTGCTGACGCCGCTGCTCCTCTCCTGCCTGGGTCTCCCCCTTCATAGCCCTCCGGTACCGGACGGCCTCCTCCTCGGTAATCTGCCCCCAACCGAGGAGGACATCCACCAGAGTCACCTCCTGCGTGTGTTCCTGGACACGCTGCTTGGTCGTTGTATGGTGGGTTTTTCTGTCACGATCGTCTTGAAAAGGAGTAGACCAATGTTGAGCGAACATGATTGACTTTATTGTACAAACGCACAAAAACCAAAACAAAAGACGACTCGTGAAGTCCACAGTAACAATGACCGTAAAGGAACAAAAACCCACAAACACAAAGTGAAACACAGACAGTTAAATATGGCTCCCAATCAGAGACAACCAGCACACAGCTGACACTCGTTGCCTCTGATTGGGAGTCATTCATTCAAACATAGAAATGAACCCAACAGAAATACCAACATAGAAATACACCCAATGAATGAACACACCCTGGCTCAACATACAGAGTCCCGGAGCCAGAGCGTGACAGTATTCTATACTATTCTACGGTATCTTAGTCACTTTAATAATGTTTACATATCTTGCATTACTCATCTCATATGTATATACTGTATTCTACTGTATCTTAGTCCATGCCGCTCTGACATCGCTCATCCATATATGTATATATGTATATATTCTTAATTCATTCCTTACTTAGATTTGTGTGTATTTGGTATATGTTGTGAAATTGTTAGATGTTACTTGTTAGATATTACTGCACTGTCGGAGCTAGAAACACAAGCATTTCGCTACACCCGCAATAACATCTGCTAAACATTTGTATGTGACCAATAAAATTTGATTTGATTGATTTAATAAGCCACTCTAGCCATACTAAGTCACATCAATAACCCAGTCTGCCACAATTATACCTAGTCTGCCTGTAACTACAGCTCATAAATAACCATAATCCAGACACCTCAGTCTTTTAGAGGCCAGGCCATAAAACTTAACAGGTATCACTTATCAGGCGTGTGAGGGACTGTTCTCTTCATGAAAGCAGCAGCGAACAGGTGTGCCAGTCCTTTATCCCAGTTGGAGGGGGTTTTGGGGGGAGGATGAGAGGAGACGGAGGGGTAGGTACAATAGGGACGTCTGTCCCAGACTAGATAAAGAGCAGCACCATCCCCCTGTTCCCCCTGTTCAAGGTTATCATTTAACCCAGCCGTGTGTGATGTGTAGCAGGTCAGCAGAGCTTTCAGCACCAGGCTAGACTTATTGCCCTCTGTCCCACCTACACACACGGCTCAGTTACAACTGTTCACCCTGTTCACCCTACTCCACACACTACACTATCTATATGTAATAACTATAATGTTCTATATACAGTGCATTCGGAAAGTATTCAGACCCCTTGACTTTTTCCAAATTTTGTTCCGCTACAGCCTTATTCTAAAATTGATTAAATTGTTTTTTTCCCACTCATCAATCTACACACAATATCCCATAATGACAAAGCAAAAACAGGTTTTTAGAAATGTTTGCAAATCACATTTACATAAGTATTCAGTATTCAGACCCTTTACTCAGTACTTTGTTGAAGCACCTTTGGCAGCGATTACAGCCTCGAGTCTTCTTGGGTATGACGCTACATGCTTGGCACATCTGTATTTGGGGAGTTTCTCCCATTCCTCTCTGCAGACCCTCTAAAGCTCTGTCAGGCTAGATGGGGAGCGTTGCTGCACAGCTATTTTCAGGTCTCTCCAGAGATGTTCGATCGTGTTCAAGTCCAGGCTCTGGCTGAGCCACTCAAGGACATTCAGAGACTTGTCCCAAAGCCACTCCTGCGTTGTCTTGGCTGTGTGCTTAGGGTCGTTGTCCTGTTGGAAGGTGAACCTTCGCCCCAGTCTGAGGTCTTGAGCGCTCTGGAGCAGGTTTTCATCAAGGATCTCTCTGTACTTTGCTCCGTCCATCTTTGCCTCGAGCCTGACAAAAAAACTGAAAAACATCCCCACAGCATGATGCTGCCACCACCGTGCTTCACCCTAGGGATGGTGCCAGGTTTCTTCCAGACGTGACGCTTGGCATTCAGGCCAAAGAGTTAAATCTTGGTTTCATCAGACCCGAGAATCTTGTTTCTCGTAGTCTGAGAGTCTTTAGGTGCCTTTTGGCAAACTCCAAGCGGGCTGCCATGTGTCTTTTACTGAGGAGTGGCTTCCGTCTGATTGGTGGAGTGCTGCAGAGATGGTTGTCCTTCTGGAAAGTTCTCCCATCTCCACAGAGGAACTCTAGAGCTCTATCAGTGACCATCGGATTCTTGGTCACCTCCCTGACCAAGGCCCTTCTCCCCCGATTGCTCAGTTTGGCCGGGCGGCCAGCTCTAGGAAGAGTTTTGGTGGTTCCAAACTTCTTCCATTTAAGAATGATGGAGGCCACTGTGGTCTTGGGGACCTTCAATGCTGCAGAAATGTTTTGGTACCCTTCCCCAGATCTGTGCCTCGACACAATCCTGTCTCGGAGCTCTACGGACAATTCCTTCGACCTCATGGCTTGGTTTTTGCTCTGACATGCACTGTCAACTGTGGGACCTTATATAGACAAGTGTGTGCCTTTCCAAATCATGTCCAATCAATTGAATGTACCACAGGTGGACTCCAATCAAGTTGTAGAAACATCTCAAGGATGATCAATGGAAACAGGATGCACCTGAGCTCAATTTCGAGTCTCATAGCAAAGAGTCTGAATACTTATGTAAATAAGGTATTTCTGTTTTTTATTTATAATACATTTGCAAAAATGTATAAAAACCTGTTTCACTTTGTCATTATGGGCTATTGTTATATTTAGTCCATTTTAGAATAAGGCTGTAACGTAACAAAATGTGGAAAAAGTCATAGGGTTTGAATAGTTTCTGAAGGAACTGTATATTTTAAATATACAATGAATACATAAACGGGTGTATCAGTCTTCCGTCTTTGCTGGTGAACATTTTCTTTGATCTCTATCCCCTGCTCCAAGCAATTGGATTTGTCTATAGTCGTCTATTCCATCATAGTTACAGGTGTGGTGCGAAGAGTACACTCTAGAGAGTGTGTATCTACTGATACAGATATAGACATACCTCACATCTGATCTGCAACCTATGGTGTGGCCTGTTGACAGATCTGCAGATATTTGAAATAGTTGTCATCAAGTGCTTTCCATCTGGCACCTGGAAGGATACTATCGCCTCTTATGATGGGAGCCTGTATTCCCTGGCACATGTCTTTTGTCTGGATTTCAACATCTATCCTCTTTAGCCAGTTAGCGGTTTCATTACTCTTTTGCTATCAAGGGTATTGTATTCTTCTAGCCGGATAGCCAGTTAGCGGTTTCCAGCCTTCCAGACACTTAGCGGTTAGCATGGTCTGTTTCACTCTGAACCGATGCTCCAACATCAAACAACGTGAAGGGTTGTTTACGTTCCTGCTTCTAATGCCTCAGAACCTCATCGTTTTGGAAATCCTGTACTGTCTTTATCCCTCCCTCCATCTCTCTGTCTGATCTACCAGTATCTATCCCTCCATCTCTCTCTGTCTAATCTACCAGTATCTATCCCTCCATCTCTCTCTGTCTGATCTACCAGTATCTATCCCTCCATCTCTCTGTCTGATCTACCAGTATCTATCCCTCCATCTCTCTCTGTCTAATCTACCAGTATCTATCCCTCCATCTCTCTCTGTCTGATCTACCAGTATCTATCCCTCCATCTCTCTGTCTGATCTACCAGTATCTATCCCTCCATCTCTCTGTCTAATCTACCAGTATCTATCCCTCCATCTCTCTGTCTGATCTACCAGTATCTATCCCTCCATCTCTCCATCTAATCTACCAGTATCTATCCCTCCATCTCTCTGTCTGATCTACCAGTATCTATCCCTCCATCTCTCCATCTAATCTACCAGTATCTATCCCTCCATCTCTCTGTCTGATCTACCAGTATCTATCCCTCCATCTCTCCATCTAATCTACCAGTATCTATCCCTCCATCTTTCCGTCTAATCTACCAGTATCTATCCCTCCATCTCTCCATCTAATCTACCAGTATCTATCCCTCCATCTCTCCATCTAATCTACCAGTATCTATCCCTCCATCTCTCTGTCTGATCTACCAGTATCTATCCCTCCATCTCTCCATCTAATCTACCAGTATCTATCCCTCCATCTTTCCGTCTAATCTACCAGTATCTATCCCTCCATCTCTCCATCTAATCTACCAGTATCTATCCCTCCATCTCTCCATCTAATCTACCAGTATCTATCCCTCCATCTCTCCATCTAATCTACCAGTATCTGTCCCTCCATCTCTCTGTCTGATCTACCAGTATCTATCCCTCCATCTCTCCATCTAATCTACCAGTATCTATCCCTCCATCTCTCTGTCTGATCTACCAGTATCTATCCCTCCATCTCTCCATCTAATCTACCAGTATCTATCCCTCCATCTTTCCGTCTAATCTACCAGTATCTATCCCTCCATCTCTCCATCTAATCTACCAGTATCTATCCCTCCATCTCTCCATCTAATCTACCAATATCTATCCCTCCATCTCTCTCCGTCTAATCTATCAGTATCTATCCCTCCATCTCTCTCTGTCTAATCTACCAGTATCTATCCCTCCATCTCGCTCTGTCTGATCTACCAGTATCTATCCCTCCATCTCTCCGTCTAATCTACCAGTATCTATCCCTCCATCTCTCTCTGTCTGATCCATCCCAGCCCTGAGTGATGTTTGGCATAAGGCTCCAATAGTTGAGCAGAAGAAACTCTCCAGGCCTGACTGATTACACTGTCTGACACGAAGACAGACAGACATTGGTTTCTGTATACAGACGTGACCAACCCTGGTTCTGTTTTCTGTCAACAGTGTCTATGTTAGCATTTTTTCAAGTCACTTGAATTGGAACTCTGTGTGTCTGCTTAGTGTTTCTTTGTTGTACGATGAGGTGTAGAGACAGAGAGTGAACAAAAACCAGAAGCCGTGAGAGATGGAGAGAGAGAGATGGAGAGTGAGACAGATGGAGAGAGAGACAGATGAAGAGAGAGAGATGGAGAGAGAGACAGATGAAGAGAGAGACAGATGGAGAGAGAGATGGAGAGAGAGACAGATGGAGAGAGAGACAGATGGAGAGAGAGAGATGGAGAGAGAGAGATGGAGAGAGAAACATATGGAGAGAGATGGAGAGAGAGACAGATGGAGAGAGACAGATGGAGAGAGAGAGATGGAGTGAGACAGATGGAGAGAGAGATGGAGAGAGAGAGATGGAGAGATGGAGGGAGAGAGAGAGAGAGAGAGAGAGAGAGAGAGAGAGAGAGAGAGAGAGAGAGAGAGAGAGAGAGAGAGAGAGAGAGAGAGAGAGAGAGAGAGAGAGAGAGAGAGAGAGAGAGAGAGAGAGAGAGAGAGAGAGAGAGAGACAGATGGAGAGTGAGACAGATGGAGAGAGATGGAGAGAGAGAGATGGAGAGAGAGAGAGAGAGAGAGAGAGAGAGAGAGAGAGAGAGAGAGGAAGAGAGAGAGAGAGAGAGAGAGACAGATGGAGAGCGAGAGATGGAGAGTGAGACAGATGGAGAGAGATGGAGAGAGAGAGATGGAGAGAGAGAGAGAGAGAGAGAGAGAGAGAGAGAGAGAGAGAGAGAGAGAGAGAGAGAGAGAGACAGATGGAGAGCGAGAGATGGAGAGTGAGACAGATGGAGAGAGAGAGATGGAGAGAGAGAGATGGAGAGAGAGAGATGGAGAGTGAGACAGATGGAGAGAGATGGAGAGAGAGAGATGGAGAGAGAGAGATGGAGAGTGAGACAGATGGAGAGAGAGAGAGAGATAGAGAGAGTGATGGAGAGAGAGAGATGGAGAGTGAGACAGATGGAGAGAGAGAGATTGATGATCAGAGAGGGATCGCTAGTCAACCTGTCTGACAAAGCCCAACCTTGACCCTGAACAATGTGGTCCTCGGAAACATATGGTATCACCACACACCCAGAAACATATGGTACCACTCCAGTTGTGTTGATCCAGCCTTCACATTAGACTGGTTATTACATTTTATCATGTTTGCCTTATTTTTCTCTGGTAGATATTTACTTTTGGCTAAAATCTCCTAAATCCTGTCCCCAGAACTCTGTTCCAGAGACTGGGACTCATGCTGTATTGTCTGTGTAACTCTAGGAGGCCAGTCCCACACCTTCACACCCTCCAATTGACCCTTAATGTGATGTGAGTAGGGACTTTAGGTCTTAGGTTTTGATCATATCAAAACATCTTAGATCCCTTCAATATGGGCATATATGACAGTATTATGAAATGTACTATAAATATCTAGAAACAGGGCCAAGAGGGCAATTACATGAAATACGGTTTAAAAGGGCAGTCTGCCGTTGCTACATCCATAAATGAAGGATATGTACCCATTGGTTCTTGAAGAATATAACTTTTAAATACATCATAAGCTTAGTTCAACTGTTGTACCCCATCAGAACCCAAAATATAACCTTGTTTTACTCCAATGTTTGTAAACAAAGTAAATGTAAACAAACACTATATAGCCTCAAAACATGGTTAAAACTATCATTTTGATAGCATGGATGGTAATTCCTTGCCTCCATAGCTCTGTCTATGAAACTGAAAGGGGATTACATTTCTCCAGCTCCATCCCTCAGCATTTTACCGGAACAGGGGCGAGGAGAACACTTTGTTATTGTTTCAACTTCTGATTGCCGCTTTAATAGAAATGTACAGTGGGGAAAAAAAGTATTTAGTCAGCCACCAATTGTGCAAGTTCTCCCACTTAAAAAGATGAGAGAGGCCTGTCATTTTCATCATAGGTACACGTCAACTATGACAGACAAATTGAGAAAAAAAATCCAGAAAATCACATTGTAGGATTTTTTATGAATTTATTTGCAAATTATGGTGGAAAATAAGTATTTGGTCACCTACAAACAAGCAAGATTTCTGGCTCTCACAGACCTGTAACTTCTTCTTTAAGAGGCTCCTCTGTCCTCCACTCGTTACCTGTATTAATGGCACCTGTTTGAACTTGTTATCAGTATAAAAGACACCTGTCCACAACCTCAAACAGTCACACTCCAAACTCCACTATGGTCAAGACCAAAGAGCTGTCAAAGGACACCAGAAACAAAATTGTAGACCTGCACCAGGCTGGGAAGACTGAATCTGCAATAGGTAAGCAGCTTGGTTTGAAGAAATCAACTGTGGGAGCAATTATTAGGAAATGGAAGACATACAAGACCACTGATAATCTCCCTCGATCTGGGGCTCCACGCAAGATCTCACCCCGTGGGGTCAAAATGATCACAAGAATGGTGAGCAAAAATCCCAGAACCACACGGGGGGACCTAGTGAATGACCTGCAGAGAGCTGGGACCAAAGTAACAAAGCCTAACATCAGTAACACACTACTCCGCCAGGGACTCAAATCCTGCATTGCCAGACGTGTCCCCCTGCTTAAGCCAGTAAATGTCCAGGCCCGTCTGAAATTTGCTAGAGTGCATTTGGATGATCCAGAAGAGGATTGGGAGAATGTCATATGGTCAGATGAAACCAAAATATAACTTTTTGGTAAAAACTCAACTCATCGTGTTTGGAGGACAAAGAATGCTGAGTTGCATCCAAAGAACACCATACCTACTGTGAAGCATGGGGGTGGAAACTTCATGCTTTGGGGCTGTTTTTCTGCAAAGGGACCAGGACGACTGATCCGTGTAAAGGAAAGAATGAATGGGGCCATGTATCGTGAGATTTTGAGTGAAAACCTCCTTCCATCAGCAAGGGCATTGAAGATTAAACGTGGCTGGGTCTTTTAGCATGACAATGATCCCAAACACACCCCCGGGCAACGAAGGAGTGGCTTCGTAGAAGCATTTCAAGGTCCTGGAGTGGCCTAGCCAGTCTCCAGATCTCAACCCCATAGAAAATCTTTGGAGGGAGTTGAAAGTCCGTGTTGTCCAGCGACAGCCCCAAAACATCACTGCTCTAGAGGAGATCTGCATGGAGGAATGGGCCAAAATACCAGCAACAGTGTGTGAAAACCTTGTGAAGACTTACAGAAAACGTTTGACCTGTGTCATTGCCAACAAGGGGTATATAACAAAGTATTGAGAAACTTTTGTTATTGACCAAATACTTATTTTCCACCATAATTTGCAAATAAATTCATAAAAAATCCTACAATGTGATTTTCTGGATTTTTTTTTCTCATTTTGTCTGTCATAGTTGACATGTACCTATGATGAAAATTACAGGCCTCTCTCATCCTTTTAAGTGGGAGAACTTGCACAATTGGTGGCTGACTAAATACTTTTTTGCCCCACTGTATATACTAAAAATTGATGACAGGTTTAGGATTCTAATGAAGAGAAGAACTAGATTACAGTGAGTTTATGGAATGCTTGGAACACGTTCAGATTGACCCGTTTTCTACAACTCTTTTGCTCCTGTTATTAAATTGGCGGGTAGCAGCTTTGTTCCATCCCTGCCATACCAGGTAACCATTTTAAAGGCTTTTCTCTGTCTTTAAAATTACTCTTCTCCTAGTTAGTTATTGAAGGTTCTATTGTGCTTGGCAGAGGAAGATACTATAAAGGCCCTTACAGATCCAGCTAAAGATAGTGAGAAGAAGGGAGTGAAAGAGCAACAAAAGGTCTAGTCAATGAACTTCCTCTCTGTCTGTCTCTCTGTCTCTGCAGTGAGGGGGTGATGATGCTTCAGACTAGAAGAAGAAAAAGGAGACCATGAAAACCAATATTTGTGTTTATCTTTACTGGCTTTTTAATTTAGAATGCCTCTCTTCTCTTCTATTCCTTCCAGTCGTAACTACGTGAGAGGATCCATAACCATCTATATCATCAACCTGCATCGGTCGAGGAAGAAAATCAAGCTGGCGGGTACCTTACGTAACATGACTGTCCATCAGTACCTGGTACAGCCCTATGGGACAGACGGACTACACGCCAGGTCAGTAGCAGCCCACAGGGCAAAGACGTCAATTTAACATCTATTCCATGTTGGTTCAACGTATTTTCATTGAAATGACGTGGAAACAACGTTGATTCAACCAGTGTGTGCCCAGTGGGAGGGGTCTGACATTCACACACACACACTCTCTCCTTTCTCCTTCTCTCTCTCCCTTTCTCTCAATCAATCAATCAATTTTATTTTATATAGCCCTTCTTACATCAGCTAATATCTCGAAGTGCTGTACAGAAACCCAGCCTAAAACCCCAAACAGCTAGTAATGCAGGTGTAGAAGCACGGTGGCTAGGAAAAACTCCCTAGAAAGGCGAAAACCTAGGAAGAAACCTAGAGAGGAACCAGGCTATGAGGGGTGGCCAGTCCTCTTCTGGCTGTGCCGGGTGAAGATTATAACAGAACCATGCCAAGATGTTCAAAAATGTTCATAAGTGACAAGCATGGTCAAATAATAATCAGGAATAAATCTCAGTTGGCTTTTCATAGCCGATCATTAAGAGTTGAAAACAGCAGGTCTGGGACAGGTAGGGGTTCCATAACCGCAGGCAGAACAGTTGAAACTGGAATAGCAGCAAGGCCAGGCGGACTGGGGACAGCAAGGAGTCACCACGGCCGGTAGTCCCGACGTATGGTCCTAGGGCTCAGGTCTCTCAGTTGGCTTTTCATAGCCGATCATTAAGAGTTGAAAACAGCAGGTCTGGGACAGGTAGGGGTTTCGTAACCGCAGGCAGAACAGTTGAAACTGGAATAGCAGCAAGGCCAGGCGGACTGGGGACAGCAAGGTGTCATCATGCCCGGTAGTCCTGACGTATGGTCCTAGGGCTCAGGTTCTCAGAGAGAAAGAGAGAACGAGAGAATTAGAGAGAGCATACTTAAATTCACACAGGACACTGGATAAGACAGGAGAAGTACTCCAGGTATAACCAACTAACCCCAGCCCCCGACACATAAACTACTGCAGCATAAATACTGGAGGCTGAGACAGGAGCGGTCCGGAGACACTGTGGCCCCATCCGAAGAAACCCCGGACAGGGCCAAACAGGAAGGATATAACCCCACCCACTCTGCCAAAGCACAGCCCCCGCACCACTAGAGGGATATCCTCAACCACCAACTTACAATCCTGAGACAAGGCCGAGTATAGCCCACAGAGGTCTCCACCACAGCACAAACCAAGGGGGGCGCCAACCCAGACAGGAAGATCACGTCAGTAACTCAACCCACTCAAGTGACGCACCCCTCCCAGGGACGGCATGAAAGAGCACCAGCAAGCCAGTGACTCAGCCCCTGCAACAGGGTTAGAGGCAGAGAACCCCAGTGGAGAGGGGAACCGGCCTGGCAGAGACAGCAAGGGCTGTTCGTTGCTCCAGAGCCTTTCCGTTCACCTTCACACTCCTGGGCCAGACTACACTCAATCATATGACCTACTGAAGAGATAAGTCTTCAGTAAAGACTTAAAGGTTGAGACCGAGTCTGCGTCTCTCACATGGGTAGGCAGACTGTTCCATAAAAATGGAGATCTATAGGAGAAAGCCCTGCCTCCCGCTGTTTGCTTAGAAATTCTAGGGACAATTAGGAGGCCTGCGTCTTGTGACCGTAGCGTACGTATTGGTATGTACGGCAGGACCAACTCGGAAAGATAGGTAGGAGCAAGCCCATGTAACGCTTTATAGGTTAACAGTAAAACCTTGAAATCAGCCCTTGCCTTAACAGGAAGCCAGTGTAGGGAAGCTAGCACTGGAGTAATATGATCAAATTTCTTGGTTCTAGTCAGGATTCTAGCAGCCGTATTTAGCACTAACTGAAGTTTATTTAGTGCTTTATCCGGGTAGCCGGAAAATAGAGCATTGCAGTAGTCTAACCTAGAAGTAACAAATGCATGGATTAATTTTTCTGCATCATTTTTGGACAGAAAATTTCTGATTTTTGCAATGTTACGTAGATGGAAAAAAGCTGTCCTTGAAACAGTCTTGATATGTTCGTCAAAAGAGAGATCAGGGTCAAGAGTAACGCCGAGGTCCTTCACAGTTTTATTTGAGACGACTTTACAACCATCAAGATGAATTGTCAGATTTAACAGAAGATCTCTTTGTTTCTTGGGACCTAGAACAAGCATCTCTGTTTTGTCCGAGTTTAAAAGTAAAAAGTTTTCAGCCATCCACTTCCTTATGTCTGAAACACAGGCTTCTAGCGAGGGCAATTTTGGGGCTTCACCATGTTTCATTGAAATGTACAGCTGTGTGTCATCCGCATAGCAGTGAAAGTTAACATTATGTTTTCGAATAACATCCCCAAGAGGTAAAATATATAGTGAAAACAATAGTGGTCCTAGTGGCCCTCTCTTTCTCTCGCTCCCTCCATTTCTATATATTTCTTCCTTTCTCTATAGATATCTTGCTGATCACAGACAGAGGGCTACACACAGAGAGAACAGAGCTTCATGGAACACTTGTTTTCTGATCAAACATCCACACTGCTTTATTAATAGAGTATATTTTTTCATATACTGACCTAACAAGACACACGCGCGCGCATGCGCACACGCACACACACACACACACACACACACACACACACACACACACACACACACACACACACACATTGACCTGACATGTCCAAGATACAGGAGAGAGACAGAGATACCTAGGTTCCCATAACAAAGCTGTCCCTCTAGCTAACCTCAGTAATCTCTATGGGAAACAGGGTGGATGGTTCTCCTTTAATAGGGAGGATTTGAAGATAGGATTTGGGATCTCTATCAGTGAACCATGTGGCTCTACTGAAGCATTTTTGGTTCCACTTTAAACAAATCACAACTTTAAAGGCTCAAGCCTCCATAAACCCTTTATAAGGCCTAGACTTTATTTTCCTTATCCATCCATATTATTATTAACATTGTTATTATCATTAAATAGCTTATTTAGAAGAGTATTGTTAAACTACGTAGAATTGCAGGAAATGAGCTTCAAACAACACCATTTTCCTAGGTCCCTCAAATTACACCAAATCAAGCTGGTGGTGTATTTAATATAGGCTATCTTAATAAATAAATACATTAGGGGGGGCATTACATTTTTTATATGTGAAAAGGCCCTGGGGAAACAAGGTTGGGAACCCCTGCTAGGTCAAGAAGATCAACAAGGACCTCAACCCCCCGAGCCACGGCCTGTTCACCCCGCTACCATCTAGACGGTGGAGACAGTATAGGTGCATCAAAGCTGGGATCAAGAGACTGAAAAACAGCTTCTATCTCCAGGCCATCAGACTGTTAAATAGTGTGTGTGTGTGTGTGTGTGTGTGTGTGTGTGTGTGTGTGTGTGTGTGTGTGTGTGTGTGTGTGTGTGTGTGTGTGTGTGTGTGTGTGTGTGTGTGTGTGTGTGTGTGTGTGTGTGTGTGTGTGTGCGTGTGTGTGTGCGTGTGTGGGTGGGTGTGCTGTAATAACAGATTTTTTATGATGAGGATGTGTGAGTGGTGTTACAGGGGATTATAGTGGTGCCTAATAGAACCGTAAGCAGTGTAGGGGAACGCCGGCTCTGTTCTAGACTCTTACTGCTGTTCTAACTGCTTTAACTGACCCCAGACAGGGCAGTGGAGACTTTTATTCATGTTTAAGCAACTCCAGATGTCTATAAATATGACTACAACTCAACAGCCAGCCCTATATACTGTATACAGTATATGCCACTCTGACCATACGAAATAGATATAGGTATTAATGTGCTTTTCAATCTCTAGATTTTCCAATACAAAGTGAAATGAACAAGTGAAATGTTACAAAAGTTCAATAATTATTTGAAATTGAGGCTAACCAGGTGGGAAAGAATGTAATCCATCGAATGCCCCAAAATGACCTTTCATTTTCCTTTACATATTGGTATCCTTAAATCTCATAAATCAGCCAATGTGGCACTCTCTGGTCCCCATGTAAATATCTAGTTATCCTTTCCTATTTGGAGCCGTTGATCTCAATTAGGTCCTCTCAGGCCTATATCACAGTGTAATTCCACGCTCCTTTCTTATTTTGTATTGCTTTAATTTAGACAGTATGAAACAAATGTGGTGACAGGGCAGGAGGAGAGAGAGTAGGAAAGTGGCCACAAGGATTGAACCCATGACCAACCGGGCTCTGATGTGTGCTTGGTGCCAGTAGTGATACCACACACACAGTCAACACTGCAGTTCTATTATATACTATTATTATATACTGTGTGACCATGACACTATCCACTTTATATTTGTGGATCATACTCATACAGTCATACTTGACATAGCACATTCATAATCTATACAGTATATCCTATTGTGTACATATCAGTTTATTACTTTGCATACTACCTTCTTCTAATTACTTGATATTTTTACTATACTTTTTTATTGTTGATATTGATTATTGTACTGCAATGTTGAGGGAGATAGCACGCAAGCATTTCACTGCACCTTTCATACATGCTGTAAAAAAAAAATGTGTCCTCACGTTTTCCATGGAATATGGAAGGATTGTTGTCAAACAACATTGCAGTGAATTCAAGGGGCAGCCCGAACTAGGCTGTAATCCGGGTCTCTACGATTGTTACTGTAGGGGAGAGGTGTTAGTTAAGATCAACATTGGGGTTCTGAAGCCTGCTGTGTGGCACACACTATCACACCGTGCCGACGAAGAGAGACAGAGAGAGAGAGAGAGAGAGAGAGAGAGAGAGAGAGAGAGAGAGAGAGAGAGAGAGAGAGAGAGAGAGAGAGAGAGAGAGAGAGAGAGAGAGAGAGAGAGAGAGAGAGAGAGAGAGAGAGAGAGAGACAGAGAGAGAGAGAGAGAGAGAGAGAGAGAGAGACAGAGAGAGACAGAGAGAGAAATAGAGAAAGAGCGAGACAGAGAGAGAGAGCGAGACAGAGAGCGAGAGAGCGAGACAGAGAGCGAGAGAGAGTGTTCAGCCTTTAGATCCCTGTTGTTTCTAAAGAAAGGAAGGTGGAGTTGAAGGTGGAGTTGAAGGTGGAGGTGGAGGTGTGAATTGAGTGTTCAGACTGTTGGAAGAGTTCTGTACGGCGACAGGGTGCGTGTGAGGGTTTATTTACTACCTTTATTACACCAACAGTTCTGTTGTTCAGAACAACAACATAGTTGTTTGATGACTCCAATGGAATCGTCTCCCAATTAGGTGTTGCCAGAGCCACATATTTAGATAAATATATGGTTCTGAGTATTGTTTTTCCCCCTGAGAAAATGTTACAAAATTGTCTTCATAATTTTTCATTATTTATAATCGTGTAATTCATTTGCTATTTCGCTGTGTTTATCGTCGTTTTGGCATGGAAGTTAAAACCTCATTGCATTGGATTCATTAGGCTTTCACGTTCAGTTAGCTAGTGGACCGCTGACTTAGTACAGGCCTCCACTCGCAGATGACGGGACAGGAAAACGACTATGGGAATCTGGCACTCATAAGAATACAACATTGGCTATTTGTTTATGAGCATCCAGTCTAATCCCCACTCCCAAAGTGGTTGAAATTCTTCTCAGTGCTCTCTTTCCATGCCAGTTATTTGTATTGGACTAGAAATTCACCCATGGGAGTGCAGATCAATTCATGAATTGCCTGGAATTGAGAAAGAATAAACCCCAACCTAGCCACTCTTCCATCTAGAGTAGAAGGATCACATCTGTCACGAAACCTGCTCTAGTGTCAAGAGGCTGCAATGATGTAACTGTAGCGCCCCCTAGTCTTCAGAGGACTGTAAGTACAGCCTCAGAATGACTCCTGCCCTACCATTTACATTTTTGTAATTTAGCAGACGCTCTTATCCAGAGCGACTTACAGTTAGTGAGTGCATACATTTTCATACCGGGCCCCCGTGGGAAACGAACCCACAACCCTGGCGTTGCATGCGCCATGCTCTACCAACTGAGCTACCAGTCCAGCTTCGCTCTCCTCTCTCCCCACCTCTCTCCTATCTCTCATTCCACTCTCTTCGTCTCTCTAACTCCACTCTCCTTTCTTCCTCCAGGTCAGTCCAGTTGAACGGAGAAAGGTTGTTGATGGTAGACAACGAGACGTTTCCAGAGTTGAAGCCTCGGACTCTGCGGGCAGGGAGGACAATAGCCATGCCCCCTATGACCATCGGCTTCTACGTCATCAAGAACATCAACGCTTACGCCTGCCGCAGATAATACTCAACAGATAAAACTCCTCCTCTCCCTTCACCTACCCCCCCCCCACACCCCTCACCACCCCCACCGTTTCCTAATACCGGACCACATCCTCACCCCTCGCTCCACTTATCCTTACTTCCTAGCCCTTACTTTCTACCTTCTGTTTCCTTATCACTAGTCCCTAGTCCCTGGTCTGACTCCGAAAGGCTTGCCCTTCGTCCAAAACAAGGGTTGCACTGAATACCTTTCAATCGCTCTCTACACCAACTCCCCCATGTGCTGTGAGACGGACAGTGATGATTCTAGTATGTGATTTTGTATTGTTTTGTAAAAAGGTTATTGAGTTTTGTTATGACAGAACTTCTATGTCAGATGGTTGTATCATCATCCAACAAGGCTTCTCTTCCATGTCTTTGATCATCAGATCTACTAACGGTCACTCAGCTTTGTATCTGCCAACAACTCTTATTGTTTCCCCCGCAAACTCCTTTCAACTCTCTGTTGTTGATACTCACATGCTCCTGGCAGAAGGATAGACAGAAAGAAGAGAAAACATGGAGAAAACACAACCAGTCAACCACAGGGCATGTGTTAGCTCCAACAGCCATGTCTGCTGTTCTGATTGAATTATCTGTCTCCGTGTGTGTGTGTGTGTGTGTGTGTGTGTTTGTGTGTGTTTGTGTGTGTGTGTGTGTGTGTGTGTGTGTGTGTGTGTGTGTGTGTGTGTGTGTGTGTGTGTGTGTGTGTGTGTGTGTGTGTGTGTGTGTGTGTGTGTGTGTGTGTGTGTGTGTGT